>NC_092367.1:9771555-9917035 GCF_030848805.1 Temnothorax longispinosus | reverse complement strand
GACTTGACCGGTTGAATGGGCCGTGGCCACGTCGATCGGTATATCAAATACCCCGTGAAGGCGGTAGGGTCGTTCCACACCCTTGGCGTGGACTTCGCCGGGACGCCCCTGCTCGGGTCCTCCATTTCTGGGCCCCCCTTTGGCGCAATCGAACTGACAAGCTCGCCCTGCGAGACGCTCCAAGCGGTATCGGCAATGGGCCCGAGCGTGATCTGCCCGTCGGCCAACTCCTCCGCAGGACGCCTCCGGATTTTCCTTCTGTAAATCCCGCGGGGCGACCTAAGTCGCCTATTAACTTAAAACTCAGGATCCGATTTGAATGCGACAATGTTCATAAAACAAAAGAGAAAGGAGGTGAATTGAACTGAAAAAATGAACCGGAGGGAAGAGAATTTGATCTAAGAGATGAACCGGGGTGGAGATGGGGGAGATGAAGAGGTGAACTGTCTGAAGAGCTGAATTATCTGAAGAGAACGAGCCTCGTGATGTCGCAATTTATATAGAAAAGTTCAAGGGATGGAAGGAGTGAATTTTGTTGTGGGATGTGTCTGGTTTCCGTTTCGAGGATTTTAGTTAATGGGATGTTTCCACATGTAGGTTTGAGTTTTCGCCCATCTCTTGGCGAGCTGGGTATAGTTATCTACTTTTACGGCTGTCTATTGGCGAGTTTTGTTGTAAAGCCCGTCTTATTTTGGAGGCTCAAACTATCGGTTATTCCAGTGACTCATCCATTTTGCTTCCTCATAGAGGAAGCTTTGTTTTCGTGAAAAAAATTTTTTTTCAAGTATCTTTGGCAAAGTGTTTAGAATGTTTTAAAACGTCGAAAAATTATTTTTGTACAAAATGTCCGTGTGTATATGTGTATGTGTGTGTGTATGTATGTACGCTTTTGTTGTCCGTATATGTTCTAACTTCCGTAATTTTTGAGATATCGGGATGTTTTTTTTTTAATCGATAGAGTATCATTCATAGAAGGTTGGTATTGAATTTGGCGATAATCGGTAAAAAGTTTTTTTTTAATTTTGAATTTTTTTAGAAATGTCAGTGGTTCTAACTTCCACAAATTTGAAGATATCGATCTATTTCTAATTTTATTATATTTTTTAGTCTTTTCTACCCATATTTTATATATAATTTTTTAAGCTGGTTACTCGGGCTTCGCCCGGGAGTTGTTTTTCTTAAAACGACTTTATTTGTATTTTAATATCCTTATTGTGGACAAACATAAGGAATGTGTCGGATGGTTGATTTAAAGACGGTAGTTTAACTTTTCCGCATGAATTACACATTCTAGGTGCTTAAGTTTTAAACTTTTTTGCTGAACAATGATCACATATTGGATTCATTTGCCCAATTCCCATACAGTTTGTAATAGTATAACAGATATTAGTCGCAATAAAGCTTATCACAATAAAAAAAGTGTGCAAGTAGAAAGTTGCACATTGCTTCCTCATAGTTTTTAAATGTGCAAGTAGAAAGTTGCACATTGCTTCCTCATAGATTTTAAGTGTGCAAGTAGAAACTTGCACATTGCTTCCTCATAGTTTTTAAGTGTGCAAGTAGAAACTTGCACATTGCTTCCTTATAGTTTTTAAGTGTGCAAATAGAAACTTGCACATTGCTTCCTCATAGTTTTTTAAGTGTGCAAGTAGAAACTAGAAACCTGCACATTGCTTCCTTATAGTTTTTAAGTGTGCAAGTAGAAACCTTCGCTCACAAAGCTTCCTCTATGAGGAAGCCAAAACAAATAAATACTAATAATTATACATCGAATTAAATCAAGGCTTTCTCATAGAGGAGCTTTGTGAGCGAAGGTTTCTACTTGTACACTTTTTTTATTATCCCCGGTGTCTCTTTTAATAGGGTTTTGGGTCCTTGGTTTATCTCGCGACCCTGTTTTTGTGTTAACAGACAACGCATAGTCCTATATTTTTATTTCCGTTACGTGCTTATAACGGTTACATAATTTACAGAAATGCACGTCCCAGACTCTGTTTTTATCTGTCGAGACAGCTTTTTCAATATAATAATATTTTTTGTTAAGCTTTTCTTGAATTGGCCTCCTTGGCGCGCCGCGTCGCTAGGTTTATAGTCATAGACCAGACAAAGTTGATAAAAACATAGTCGTATATGCCTTGACGTTTGGATTTCGTCATCTGGAAGTTTCCTCTTAATTTCTCGATTTCGTTTAGTCACGTAAGCAAACATGAAGAAAAAAATAGGAAGTAGCGGTAGGAAAACTTGAAACGTCGAGATCAGAGCTTACTTGCCGATAGATAACCGTTAGTGCTCGGTTACTTATTTTGATCTTAAAGACTATTCTAGATTTTTAAGAAATTTTCGCGAAAAAGGGAAATCGTGAAATCCACGGGACGTAACAAATATTACATAGCCATATATGACCAAATATGATTATATACCCGGGAAAAAATACCTCTTATTTGTTCATATTAGTAGATATATAATTATATATGGTCATATAAAAAATAGAAATATAATTGTGAACAATATTATATGGCTATATATGAAAATATATGATTATATATTCCATAAAACCTCTTTAAGTATAACCTTATATAGCCATTGTTTCATGCTCGACCAGATTTAGATTTAGCGGAGCGCGATTAATGCCGAAACCACTCAGAAAGAGTGTGAAACGAGGAAAGGGCCACGGATGAGAGAACGACTAGTTGCACAGAGAGCTCTTAAAGAGTGACGCCAAAAATAGCCTGTTTCGCCACCCTTGAAATCCGACTTGAATTTGGTGCTAAACGATAGTTATATATAAAACATTGATCCTCTGAAAGTTTCAGATTGAGCCCACTCTTTATCTTCAAGATATGAGGGGTCAAAGTTCGCATTGTGCATCAACGTCCTTATCAACTGTTCTGATCCATTTCAGATTGTGGTTGATTAGCGTGAGTGCCCATGCCTCTCACGATTTGGGGTGCTTAATTAGCGTGAGTCCTTGTGCCTCTCACGTTGCATGAACCATGTATACGTTTTGATGTACTTCTTTAACGCTCTTTAGGAATGGTTATTGACACATTGCATATATCAGGATTGGGTATATCGATTCCATTGTATTGTCCATAGCTGAGATACCATATAATTGTCATTATATGGCTGCAACATCCGACAGTACGTGAACCGCTCTCGCAAGTACAATAATATTCGACAATCGCGTTTCCACCAGATTTATCCTTGTCTGCTAACACAAAGACGTGATGATTTTTCCCGCTTCGATACCGAGATTTCATGTAAGTTTTCACAAGCAGCGGATCTGTGATGGCACAATGCGAACTTTAACCCCTCATATCTTGAAGATAAAGAGTGGGCTCAATCTGGAACTTTCAGAGGATTAATGTCTTATATATAACTATCGTTTAGCACCAAATTCAAGTCGGATTTCAAGGATGGCGAAACAGGCTATTTTTGGCCTGTTTTTGGCGTCACTCTTTCACGGATACTGTCGTGGCTCGAATCGCTCTGAGATTTTGAGGCGTCAGGAGTTTGCCGCAAACGCGAGACGGAGATCTTGCCGAGCATCGATTTGATGCCCTGAGACGGAAATCTTGCGGTAGAGGAAATCTTGTTCGCAAGGCAGACTAGAGTCGCGAACGCGACACGATGACAGAGATTTCGTGCGAGCTCTTTGGATTAATTACTCGTGGAGAATACCGTCTTGACACTCACGCACTTGGATGATTGGGCGGCGATGCCGCGCACGAATCGATTGAGAATCTTTGCGTTAAGCCGAGAGAACTTGCTTCTGATACGTGCAAAACAGAAACGTGCGACAGAAACAAAGGCGAAATCCGGAACGCGGCGCTCTCTGATTGATCCAACGATTTACGGAGTTGCGCTGTGGGCAAAATTTTCACGAACAAAGACACTGCGCGTGTCAGGAGTTGCGCCGTGCTCCGACTTTCGACAATGCCGGCCTGCGCGCACCTGTACGTGGGGCGGCATCGACGCGTGATCGACCACGCGGGACGGCGTACCGACAACCCCGTGCGGATCAAATCCGTGCCACGAGACTGACAGCAGGCACGTAGCAGTCAGCCTCGCGGCCCGATTACAGAGAGAATATGTTCGATCCTTAAGGTTGTATGACCCGTAAGATCTCTGCCAAAAGTTTAAGAAACGTAACATAAAGTTAATTAACATATTTAAGAAGATATTCTTTACTGGAAAGTAATATTTATATTAATATTTTATTAAAATAACGGTTGCCTGTGTTTTTAAGAGCTATAGAAACATTTTTATGCATTTTTTCTCGTATGCAAACTTTCACTTTTAATGATTTTTAGAAAGACTGTACCTGACTTGCAACTGACACAAACGAAAATCTGAAAGTGTGAAAATCTTTAAAAAGTAACAAAACATAGTAATTACTGTTTAAAAATACTAATAAAATTATATTACGTTATTTATTTACGTCATTTATTAATAAATTAAATACAATAGCTCTCATAAAAAAGTATTTTGATCGCAACAACGTCGCATTTTCTGTAAGTTGGTAGCATTGATCTCACTCGACATCAGCTGCGTGAACGCGAAGTGTGTGCTCTGAGCACGTGTAATATACAGACGCAACGTTTGAGGTTAGTTTTCGCTTGCGCTAAGAAAATGCCAAAAGTAAAACGTTACATGTGCCATGGAATTGTTACAATCATCTGGTGTGGTTTCGACTCGTGTCTTCAAATTACGTTTCCCAGTATTTGTCTGTGCTAACCGTTGATTGTACACTTTTTCAGTGACAACTTTTCCTTTCCACATGTAACGTTTTACTTTCGGCATTTTCGTAGCGCAAGCGAAAACTAACCTCAAACGATGCGTCTGTATATTACACGTGCTCAGAGCACACTTTCGATACACAGGAGACTCTATTGGAAAAAGTAACGGACCTCTGTAGTATTTGTTATCTTTTACGGAGAGTGACGGAGAGAGAGGTTCTAATGTGACGTCATAGTGCGCTGTTGCCGGATCTCTGTACTTACGAGTTCAGCGAGACCAAGCGAGACTGTTCTCTATTTGGTTTTTATTCAATATTTCAGAAAATATCCTCGAAGTCATAATTTTTTTGGTTCTAATTTGTTTGTAAGATGTTTATTAATATTTCTGCAAAGTTTTTTAAAAGGATGCCGTATTTTCTTCGATATTAATTTTTCAAATGAAGTTGAAAAAACAGTGAAACTTGATGAATTCCCATAAGAGCCCATGTTAAATTCAAATTGTTATAACTTTTGAACGGGCCTCGCAAACTTGTTCAAACTTGGCACAATGCTTTATTATTATAATACTCATCACCTGACAAAGTTTGAAGAATTTGGCATTTTTTCTTCTAAGGGGTCATACAACCTTAACAGCCATATATATATATGGTTTTATATGCTTGTATATTATCATGTCTGATCATGTAAAAGTATATTTATAAAGTTAAAGATAATCATATATGAACATACTCGGATCTATCCATAAGTTTGTATAACTGTTATAATTGTTCTTCTAGTATATTATTTTACTTCACAATCAAATTAATATGAGATATTATTTCTAGTTTCACAATTGTGTTTTAAGTCCGACAAAATCCATATCGGCACGCAGTTTAAAAAATTGAAAAATGTATTTAATAATAATAAAATTGATATGGTGAAATATTATTAAACACCAAAATCTTCGACCGAAAATGGCACTTTCCTTACTTGTGTTATTTTAATAAGTTTCCTTTTTTCTCTAATTTTGCATAAAATAGGTACTTAAATTTTTTAATTGACATTAATTTTTATTAAATAATTTCGTAAACACCCGGGAAAAAAACCTCTTATTTATTTATATTAGTTTATATTAGTTTATATTAGTAGAAATATGATTATATATGATCATATAAGAAATGGAAGATATAATCTTAAACAATATTATACATGGCCATATATAAGCATATATAATTACATACTCGGGAAAGAATACCCCTTATTTGTTCATATTAGTAAATATATAATTATATATGGTCATATAATAAATGGAAATTTAATCTTGAACAATATTATATGGCTAAACCTCTTTAAGTATAACTTTATATAGTCATATATGGTTTTATATGCTAGTATATTATCATGTGTGATCATGTAAAAGTATATTTATAAGGTTAAAAATAATCATATATGAATATATACTCTATAATGGATCTATCCATATAAATTTGTATAACTTGTTATAAATATTCTTTTACTTGACAATATCAAATTAATATGAAATATATTATTTCTAGTTTCAGTTTACACAATTGCGTTGAAGTCCGATAAAGTCCATATTGGCACGTAGTGCCAATTTAAAAAACTGAAACATGTATTTAATAATAATTGATATATTATTTTCCTAACGCGAGCGTGAAATAGGCCGCTTTTCGCGCTTGTTTTGAGTGAGCAAAACGATCCATTTCGCAATGATGACGTAAGCGTTGAAACATGGAGCCATTTCTCAACTACCCGGGAAAAAATGGAAGAGATCTGAACAGATTTGAGCAGATCTTATCAGATCCAATCCACTCAGATCTGGTTTGATCAAAATATTGGCTCTATCTGATCAGATCCAATCAGACATGAGTAGATCTGATCCGATCCTAGAAAATAGAGTCAGATATGTAACGAGAATAATCTATTATATCTGCTCAGATCCAATCAGACATGAGTAGATCTGATCCGATCCGGTGTTCATCCATTGCAGAATATTGTTGTTTTCAAATGTTATTTTTTAAATGTGCTATTTTATTATAAAAGTAGACTCCACGATACAAAAGTTGTGCCGTTCCACGATTTACATAACTTGGCGCAACTTAGCACGAGTAGCACGACACTGCCGTGTCTGATACCGTTCTTATATCACTGTTCATCAAATTTTAAATACGAGAATCAGAATCCGTCGGATGCCATCTATCGGATACTTTGAGATGCAACATTATGATCTGATCATATATAATCTTATATGACTATATAAGTTTATGTGATTATATTATTTTATCAGTTTAAATTATAAGGTATGTTTGCAAAATAATTTAAAAGATTTATGTTTTATATATACATATACACATTAATCTTTTATATTTACTTATTATTAATTAATTTTGCACGGTACTTTTTTAATGAAATATTTATAATAAATTCTAAATATGGTGTCGAAATTAACAATTATTATTAAATTGGCAGAGACTATATTTATTATATATGTTAATGTTTCAAAATTGAGAAAACTGTTTTTAATATAAAAATTAATTGATTTTTTGACCAAAAATAATTTAAAAGCTTCCCCTTTACAGAGTTAATATTATATTTGATATAATGTCCAACATTAGGTGTAAAAATTAATAATGGACGATTTGAGAACGAAATTTTTATAAGTTCTATACTGGCGAGATCTGCTCAGATCCGGCAAGATCGGAAGAGATCTGATTAGATCAGCAACACAACTTTGTAAGCCAAGATTGGACTTATCTGGTGAGATCAAGATATGTCTGACTAGGTCTGCTCAGATCCGGCAAGATCGGAAGAGATCTGATTGAATCAGCAACACAACTTTGTAAGCCAAGATTGGTCTTATTTGGTGAGATCAAGACATGTCTGGCTAGGTCTGCTCAGATCCGACAAGATCTAGGTCTGCTCGTACTTCAGGAGATCTGAAGCAATCAGATAATGTCCGATTAGATCGGAAGAGATCCGATTGGATCTGCGATTCAATATCGAACGCAGCAATGGTCAAATCTGGTGAGATCAGATTATAGTTCAGCATATCTGGCTGCATGTGATTAAATATGGCCATGCAGATCTGGCGAGATAAAATTGTATCCAATCAGATCTGACTTTACTTGAATTTCAGATCTCGTTGTATCTCATTTTATCAAATCAGACATGGTCAGATCTCCTCCATTTTTTCCCGGGTAGTGGGGAAATGAAATTGTAAAACAAGCGCGAAAAGCGGCCTGTTTCACGCTCTTGTTAAGAAAAATAGTATGAACAACTCGTGGGAAGAGTGGTCGAGCCCAAATGAGTGTGATGATCGCACGAGCGAAGCTTCGCTCGTGCGACCAACTTCACACTCATTCAGAATCGACCACTTTTTCCACTAGTTGTACAATATACTATAAGCATCAAGATCCGCTTCGACCAAAAACGGCACTTCTTATTGCTTATATGTTATTTTAAGTTTTCTTTTTTTTCTAATTTTGCATAAGATACTTAATTTTTTTAATTGACATATTAATTTTTATTAAATATTTTCGTAAACAGTGAAATTACCAGTAATAATTCGTGAAAAAAACTGTTATATAATATATATTATAGTTCTTATATAAACAAATATATTAATCGTATTATTTTGCAAACATACGTTATAATTTAAACTGAAAATAATATAATCGTATATGGGGACTTGGTTGGCAGGTGTGACAGAGTGTGCATGCGTGTGCTGTATGTCGAGAATATTAAGTGCGGTTTGTCGTAAAGAGGAGTGGAAACTTGGCAGTGGTGTGTTCTTTGGGTAGCGGAGAGTGTGTGTGTCGCGTGATAGGGTTAGAGTTGGGCAGAGTGGTGGCGCCACGCGTGGAGGGACGGAATTTGCGGCGAGAAAGGGAGCAGGTTAGGTTTTAAAGCGAGCGAGAGAGAGAGAGAGAGAGAGAGAGAGTGAGAGTGAGAGAGAGAGAGGGAGAGAGAGAGAGAGAGAGGAGAGGGAGGGAGGGAGGGAGGGAGGGGAGGAGAGAGAGAGAGAGAGAGAGAGAGAGAGAGAGAGAGAGAGAGAGAGAGAGAGAGAGAGAGAGAGAGAGAGAGAGAGAGAGAGAGAGAGAGAGAGAGAGAGAGAGAGAGAGAGAGGAGACAACAGGCGGAGAGAGATGGAAGGGATTCGATAGATGCGACTCGCTGGAAGGAAATAGAGCGGGATTGAGTGCGGAGCGCCAAGCGGCGAGTAGCAAAGTTGCGAGCGCGGCGACGAATGAGAAGCCGAGTGAGGCGGCGGGCCAATAACTCGATGTAGTAGATAGGGATAGCGTAATCGAAGGTAATGTGGAGGATGAGAAAGGGAATAGTTTGAGAACCCCGGTTATCAGATTCTTGTCTACAGAGGGGGTAGATAAGAGAGGGAGGAGATCAAACAGGGAAATGTTGGACAAGGAGAAGGGTATCCCCAAGGGATACATAGAGAAGTAGCTTGGCCAGGGGGGAGGGGGGGTAGACATGACGCGAGGAGTTATAAAGAAGAGAAAGACAGCATCAGAGGGGGATGGCAGTGACCGAGATGAGACTGACTCCGACTTGGGGTCGGTGTTCGAATTTGAAGGAGCATGGATGGACAGAATGAACAGACAAGAGAGCATTATTACAGAGCTGCAGAAAATTCTGGGGGGGGGGGAGTGAAAGAGGAGGTGGCAAAGCTGAAGAGAGAGAGGGTAAATGAGATTGAGAAACTGGAGAAGAAGATGAAGATGGAAAGAGATGAGTTAAGGAAGGAGATGAAAAGGAAGAAGACAAAGTGGGAAGAAGAGAAGAAGCTGCTATGGGAGAAGATTCTCAAACTGGAGAATGGTGAGACTAGAGAGGAGGAAATGGAGGTGGTGGAGGGGGGAAAAGAGGAAGAAAAATCTCATTTCTGGAGTGAGATAGTGAGGAGAGGAAAGAAGACGGAGACAGGAGTAAAGGAGACAGCTTTGGAAGCCAAAGTGCAGGAGCTACTGGATTGGAAACAGAAAAATTAAATGCAAAAAAGAAAGAGAAGTTTGTGGATCAGCGGCCTGAAGTGGGACGGTAGAAATCCGCTGCATAAAGCAAAGAAGTTTCTCCAGGAGAAGTCTGGGCCATTTGGTCGAGGACGCTTGGTGGGAAGGAAAGTTAAGTGAAGAGGGGAGACTGGGTGCTCAAGTGAAGGACCTGGCAGCAAAGATGGAGATACTAAGAAGGAAGAAGGAGTTAGGGAAGGAGCCGATTTTCATGGATGAGTTGCTATCCAAAGATGAGGAGGAAATTCAATGGAGACTGAGAGGCATCGCAAGGGTAGTTAAAGGATGGGGGGGAGCATACCAATGTCAGATTCAGGAGAGTCTTTTTGGTGGATAGATGGTTCAGTTGGAGACAGATTGAAAGAAAAGAACATGTCTCGCTGTTGGAGCAAACGGTGGAGAAATTTCGGAGTAAGGGGGGAAGAGCAGAAGAAGGGAACGCCCAAAAAGTCGCGGCAGAGACAGCGGGATCCGAGAAGCCCGAGTCCCGATAAAGTTAAGATAGGGTTCTGGAATGTAGCCGGGCTTAAGAGAAAAGGGGTGGACTATTGGGAGTTTATAAGACAGCTGGACTTTGTTGGTATGGTGGAGACTTGGATAAGGGAGGATGAGGGGAAAGTTTGGATAAGGAATTTACCTTCTGAGTTCGACTGGCACGTGCAATATGCGGTGAGAGAGCAGAGCAGAGGTAGGGAAAATGGGGGAATAATTATTGGAAACAGAAAAGGTGTAATGATGACGGAGGAGGTCGACGACGGTAGGAAAGACTTGGTGAAGTGGAAGGGACAAGGAGGTGGTTACAAATGGACAATTAGTACGGTTTACGCTAAGGATAGTCCCGAGAAATATAAGAAAGACATAGCTAGCCCGGAGCAGCAGCGTCCGAAAGAGCTGATGATAATTGGAGGGGACTTTAACGTCTGGACTGGAGAAGAAGGGGGGGTGTACAGGGATGGGGTAGTAGAAGGAAGAAGGTCTAAGGACAAAAAGGTCAGCAAGGAGGGAGCATGTTTGTTAGAATGGGTAGAGGAAGGGAGATAGTGTCTAGCCAATATGGCACAAAGCAGGGAGATAAAGAGGGAGAATACACGTACGTAGAGGCGAGAGGGGGCGAGAGGGGCGTCGGTTATAGATTATTTGTTAGTTAACACAGAAGGGTGGGACTTGCTAGAGGAATTTGAGGTCAAGAGTAAGATAGAATCAGACCATATGCCTCTGGTGAGTATATGGACGTCGAAAGAAGGCCTGAAGGGGAGGGGAGAAAGGAGGAAAGAAGACAGGCAGAGAGGATAATACAGTGGTGGGACGAGGAGAGCACAAGAATTTTCGCTGGAAGAACGGAGGAGATTAGTCTGTCTGAAGGGGGTTTGCTGAAGAAATGGGAGGAACTAAGAGGTAAGGTGAGTAAGGCGGTAGTAGAGAAAAAGGTCAGATGGAGAAAAAGGAAACTAGGTTACAAGAAATGGTGGAACAGAGAGTGCACCAGAAAGAAAAAAAGGCAGAAAAGAAGCTAAAAAAATAAAGGATAGGGGGTGGAAGCAAGAAAGCGGTGTTACAGGTGAAAAGGGAGTTAGCGGAGCTCTGTGAGAAGAAGAAAGAAGAGTGGAGTAAAAGGGAAATAGAGGAGTTGAATGGAATTAGGACGGAGACAGAAATTTGGAAATATATCAACAAGGAAAGGAAGGTCAGGGACAAGGTGAGTGAAGAGATATCCATGGAGGGTTGGAAGCAGCATTTTATGGGTGTGTTAGAGGGGACAGATGAAAAGATTTTAGGGGAGAAAAGAAGAGAGGGTGACGACGAGGAGGACTTCACGGACGAAGAAATCGAAAAACAGATAAGGAGATTGAGGAGGGGGAAAGCGGCGGGGCAGGATGGCATAAGGAGTAAGGCTTGGAAGTTCTGCAGGGGACAGGTGAGAGAAAGGCTGAAGAAGGTGATCAAGGGGGTGTGGAGAGGTGAAAGTTGGCCGGATTTGTGGAAGGAGGGAGTAATCTCCCCGCTGTATAAAGAGGAGGATAAACAATCCCTCGCTAATTACAGGGGAATTACCCTACTAAGTACGGCCTATAAGATCTATGCGGCGGTGCTGGCGGAGAGATTGATGAAGGATGTAGTGGAGAAGCAGATTCTTCCGGAGACCCAAGCTGGCTTCCGGAAGGGAAGAGGTGTAATGGATAACATCTTCATCCTGAACCACCTGGTCGACAGAGAGCTGAATGGTGCTGGAAAGAAGGTGAATGCCTTCTTTATTGATTTAAAGGGGGCCTTTGACATGGTGGACAGGAGTGTGTTATGGAGGGTGATGGACGAGAGAGGGGTAAGGAGAGGACTAACGGAAAGAGTGAAGCAAATTTACCAGGAGACCCGTAATAGGGTTAGGGTGGGGGACAGGGAGTCAAGCTCCTTTTGGATGATAAAGGGAGTGAGACAAGGATGTCCTTTGAGCCCGCTGCTGTTCTCCATCTTTATATCAGATCTGGAGGTGGAGTTGGCCGGAGGGTTGGTAGGAGGCATGAGAATTGGGCAGGGCAGGATTTGGACACTGGCCCACGCGGATGATATCATTCTGCTGGCTAGAGAGGAGGAGGCGCTAAAGGAGATAATTAAAAGGCTGGAGAAGTACTTGAGGAAGGAAATCCAAGATCCTGAAATTCAGAAGAAGAGGGGGTGTGAAAAGAAAGAAAGACTGGTACTGGAAAGGCCAGAAAATTCAAGAGGTGAAAGAGTTTGAATACCTGGGCTTCATACTGCAGAGAAATGGAGGTCATACGAAGCATATTAGGGAGAGGGTAAGAAGAGCAACGTTAGTGATGAAGAAGACATGGACCTTGGGAGAAAGGAAGTTTGCGAACGATTGGGGGAGGAGGATGATGTTGTTTGACAGCTTAGTAGGTAGCGTGTTGGTATATGGGGCAGAAGTGTGGGGTTGGTTAGAGCATGGTAACGTGGAAGGGGTGGAGGCACGGTATCTGAGATGGTCACTGGGCCTGGAGAGATGCACACCAGGTTATGTGGTCCTGGAGGAAACCAAGAAAGACAAGATAAGGATTATGACGGCCAAGCTGGCGGTGAACTTTGAAGAAAAGGCAAGACAAGAATATGGTCGAAGAAGATGGGTGGTGGATGTATTAAGGAAAGGGAAGGAAGAGGAACATTGACAAGAGGGAAGTCGAAGAGAGAGGAATACTTAAGTAGGTGTGGAGTACAAGAGGCGGATCTGGAACAATGGAGAGAACGGGGAAGGTGTGTGGTAGAAGAGCTAAGTAGTAAAGATAGAAGGCGACAAAAAGAAGAGCAAGAGATACTAATTGAGGGGGCCAGATACGATAAACGATACAGGAGGATCAAGGTGGCTGGGCTCCTAGAATACTTGAGGAGGAAAGGGGAGAGTGGTAGTCATAAAAAGAGGGCGAGGGCTAGATGCGGGAATGAGGAGTTAGGAAACAGGTACTGGTTGCGAGAGGAGGAAAGGAATTGTAACATATGTGGCAGGGAAGAGGATACTCTAGAACACCTGATGGAACGGTGCGTATGGAAAAGTACTAGCAGAGTAGTGTTGGATGATATAATAGGCGAGAAGGAGACAGAAGGAGGTTACAGATGGCTTAAGGAGTGGAAGGATAAAAGGAAAGAAGAGAGTAGAAGCAGAAGGGTTGCTCAGAGTCAAGTAGGACAGGGGGTTAGGTTAGGTCGGAGGAGTGTGAGTGTATGTGTGAAGTGGTCCCCCGTAGGAAAGTCCAACCAAGTCCCCGCGAAGGGGTGGGAGTGTTCAGTATGTGAAGGGTCGCCTACGGCCAGGTCGGGTAGAGTAAGAGAAGCTTTGTAAAGGGTTGGGTACGTCCCTACAAAACGTCATTTCTGTAATTCCTTGGAATTGGAAATAAACCATACTACTAATAATCGTATATGAAATGATATAGTCATATAAGATTATATATGATCAGATCAGAATATTGCATCTCAAAGTATCCGATAGATGGCATTCGATGTGATCTGTTTCTTGTATTTAAAATTTGACAAACAGTGTTATAAGAACGGCATCAAAAGACACGACACTGTCTCGCGCTATTATCGCGCGATGCGTCTCAAAGCGACACAATTTTTGTATCAGTTATATCGTGGAGTCCACTCTTTTAATAAAGAGGCACACTTAAAAAATAACATTTAAAAATATATAACAATTTTCTAAAATTTATTTGAATATATATGTCTTTATATATAACCTTATATAATCATATATGACCATATAAACTCTTATCAAGCCAAAATTCATATTATAAAATAGCTTCTTATATAAGTATATAACACACTATAAGAGATATTTTTTATATGTTCTTATATAATCTTATATAATCATATATGACCTTATAAGTTCTTATCCAGCCAAAATTCATATATGAGCATATAAGATCGCTTCTTATATGATCAAATAAGACATTATAAGAGATTTTTTCCCGGGGAGTGAAATTACTTGTAATAATTCGTTAAAAAAAAGCGTATATAATATATATTATAGTTTTTATAAATAAATATTTTAATCGTATTATTTTGCAAACATTTCTTATAATTTAAACTGTGATGGAATTGTAAATAATTGGAATGTATTGTGACTATAAGTAGATTTATTGATGCTGGAGTGACGACCGAACTTCTTCGATGTCAACATTTCTAATTTTGTTTTCTCTATATCTGTCTTTGTCTAACGAAAAAACGTCTGTCCTTTGTTCGATTGCTGCGCCATCTTTCGCTACACGCAATACTACTCCGCACGCATACATACATATGAGATTTTCAAACAAATTTTTCTTTTATACTAAAGCTTTTAGGCTCATTTCTGAAAGCACAACATTGTTTTTTTTGTAATCCCGAGTGCGCTGCATGCTTATTTTATACGTACAAGTCTAAATTTTTATGTGCAGCAAATGTTGTCACAACAAAACTATAATTTTTCTATTTTTTTTTTCGTTTATGATGTAAAATCGACTGCAGCGCACTCCGTTTTTGTGCGTACTTTAATTCTGTAAAAAGTTTTTTCAATTCCGTAAAGCCAATTTAAAGTTTAGTCTGTTAAAAAAAATGTCGGTAATTCTTGCCACTCCAGCATCCCTTTAACCAAAGAGAACTTATCCGGGACAGTATATATAAATATATGTATATGATTATATATAATGCAATTATATATATATGTAAATATATATATAATCATATATGACCATATGTAGTCAATATGTATTGAAAAAGAACTGTTAACTTTAATAAAAATAAAGCATTGATAAATTAAGTGTATATTTTTTCAAAAGCTATAGAATCAAAAGTGAAGTGATTTATCCCACTTAAAATAAACGGCTTCTCTATGTTTGAAAGCTCACTAGCCTGGTTTTCACGTACTCACCGGAGCGCCTTAATCTCAACAAACTAAAAATAATATAATCATATATGAACTTATATAGTCATAAGAATATAAGATTATATATAATCAGATCACAATATTGCGTCTCAAAGTATCCGATAGATGGCATTTGATGGGAATTGTTTTTTGTGTTTAAAATTTGACGAATAGTGATATAAGAACGGTATCAAAAGACACGGCAGTGTCTCGCGCTATGGAACGGTACAACTTTTGTATCAGTTGTATCGTGGAGTCCACTCTTATAATAAAGTAACACACTTAAAAAATAACACTTGAAAATAAAAATTTTCTGAAATTTATTTAAATGTACATATGTCCTTATATATAAAATCTTATACAATCATATATGACCATATAAACTCTTATTAGGACAAAATTCATATATGTGTATATAAGATCGCTTCTTATATGAGCATGTAAGACATTATAAGAGATATTTTTTTCTGGGTATTAAAAAAAAACATTATACGATTTATATCTTTTAAATCTATTTATAATAATATAATTCTATTTATAATCTAGTGATATATCTATAGCGTATATATAAACAACAAAATGGTTTTTAATTACGATTTTCGCGCGTCTTCCGAATACGAAATACGCCGGTGATAAACGGTTTAACATTAACGTATAGCGTTTCGAGGCTAATAAGAAAACATTGTAATTTTTTCTAGGTAAGTAGTAGTAAATGTAGATATATGTACAAGGTGAGAGAATGGTAGGATTGCGTGGGTGAATGATTGTATGGTGTCGCAGGTGCAGCATCAGCCCCATTGTTACCAGCACTGACTGGGGTATCTACTGCCATGCTTCTTCTCTCTCTGTGCTTTGTATTCGTGGCCATCTGAGCCCCCTTCATGAAGCTTCCAGACGATCCGGCATGTTATGATCTCCCCTTATCACGTGAGTTCACTCACAGTATTGCACAGTCATATATTCATATTAAAAAGCTAGTTGGAATAAATATTATATGTATAATGCCACTATCATATATAGGGTGTACAAAAAGTATTGAAATTCCTTAATTTTACGACAAGTACACATTTTCGAAAAAAATGTTCTACACAAAAGTTGTAGGATTTTAAGTGACGTATAACCTAGCAATATTAGTATAACCTTGAATAGCGTCAAGGTTACGTAAAGATCACCTTGAAATTTTTAAATAAAAACCCCCATGCAGCACAGATTGTTGCAGAAAGCTTCCAGGAAGGTTTCAAAAACATTTCAACCTTTCACATTTCATATGCAACATCTCTGAAAGAATTCCGCAACATGTCATATAAAATGTTGCAGTAGAAATGTTTTTGAAACCTTTCACATGAAGATAATTTTTCAAAACTTTTAGTTGAGTTATCTCTGAATCATTTCAAATGAAATAATTTTATAAATCTTTCAGTTGAGCTGTTTCGAAAACCTTTCTCACGCAATAAATTTGAAAACTTTTAATTAAGTTATTTCTGAATCGTTTTATATGAAATGATTTTGTAAACCTTTTAGTTGAACTGTTTCTGAAACCTTCATCACGCAAAAAATTTGAAAACTTTTAATTAAGTTATTTCGGAAATATTTTATACTCTTACAAAAATCAATTAAATAATTAATGTTTTTACTAAAATAATCCTTACTAATTGCAGATATATCTTATTTTAACCTTCTTTTAATGACACTCTATATAAAACTACATGTATAACTTATACATACATATAACTTTTTAAGCAGAAATCGGTAACTCCTTCACCGATCCTCGCAAAATTCAAAACAACTTTCCTTTAATGATAATCTATATAAAATTACATGTATGTAGGGGAGACCGGGGCTAAAACGTCTACGGGGTAAATACGTCTAATCAAATATCTTGGAACCTATATATTGTGCAAACTCGCTATTAACATTGTAAACGCTGCTTATGTGACCCATGTGACCAACGGAGTTCCGGCAGGTTACCTGTCGTGTTATGATTTTTACGAGGGCAAACGTGTTTTCGGAAGGTGAAAGTGAAATTTTCTGCGCGTGGAAATTTTGTAATATCGGCAATAATATTTGCTCTCCAAATCTCGAGGTACGTGATCTCGAGGTAAAGAGTAATGCATGCTGAACACGAATCCAGTGTAGTTTTTTCATTATCGTTGATGTCTAATATTTCATGGGCGATCAAACCTGAAACTTGTGTTTGGGGCTAATCAGTCTACAAGCACCCGGGGCTAATCGGGCTAATCTCGTCACTGTGGCGCGCCGGGCGCACGACTTCAGCTCACGGCGATTTCAGGTTAGGTTTCCCTCGAGCGTGATTCTGTCTTCCCTTGCACGTGCGTCAGTTTGTATAGGAGAGAAATGGTACGCACGTATCGTCGCAAAACGGGTGTTTTGGAGTTTTGGCCGACCGAAAAGATAGCGGACCGTTGTTTTCGAGATCGCTCCGCGCTCACGGTACGTCGGCGAAGTACGGCGCGGCGAGACACGGCACGGCTCTGAGATCCCGCGATTTCTGCGCGAGAGTTGACATGCCGCGCGCATGGTAGATCGTCCCGGCCGCGGTAGATCGTCGTTGTGTCAGTGACAGTCGCGCGTGCGTCCAGCGTTTGCTGCATCGTCTTGCCGTCATTGTCGCCGCCATTGTAGTGGTGGTGGTGTCGGTGGTGGTGGTCGTCGTCGTCGTCGTCGTCGTGGTCGTGGTGGTGGTGGTCGTGGCCGTCATCGTTGTCGTCGTCGTCGTCGTGGTGGTCGTGGTGGTGGTGGTCGTGGTGGTGGTGGTCGTGGCCGTCATCGTCGTCGTCGTCATCGTCGTCGTCATCGTCGTCGTCGAGTGATGGTCGTGGCCGTCGTCGTCGTCGTCGTCGTCGTCGTGCGCTCGTCAGGATCTGTATTCACGTGCCTAAATTGTTTTATGGAATAGGTAAAACAATTATTTTTTAATAATGTTTCGCATAAAAATTTTAAATAAATTTTTATATTTTTCTCTTAAAAAACAATTATTAAAATGTATCCTATCATTTTTCAGGATTAGATGTACGTATATGTATTGAAAATGCAGTGTGACTAATTAGCCCCGGGGGGGGAAACGCTTTAACCCCGGCATTTTTGAGATTTCAATTTTTCCACCGTTGTTGTTTTTGCTCTATACCGGTTAAACAAAGCGACGTAGATAGAAATTTCCTAAATAAATTTTGTAGCTAAAGGTTCACTCTTTACAGTGGTATACCACATTTAATTAAAATTATTTATTTTGTTGTTAAAAATTGGCACCGAAAAAAACAGACTGTTTAGCCCCGGTCTCCCCTACATCTTATACTTTTTAAGCAGAAATCGATAATCCCTTCACCGATTCTCGCCAAAATCAAGAAAAAACTAAAGATTATAACAAAATTAGAAATAACCCCGTTATCTCAAAATTTGCGAAAGTTAAAGCTACCATAGACATTTCTCCAAATATTATAGACCTTTGAACGCGTATAAAGCTGGGTGTAATCAACCAAATCTTAAAAAATTATATATGAAATAGGGGTAGAAAAGACTGAAGAATATAATAGAATTAAAAATAACCCAATATCTCAAAATTTGCGGAAGTTAAAGCTACCAGAGAGATTTCTCAAAAATTCAAAATTTTGTATAAAGAAAAAACTTTTTTACCTGTTATCGCCAAATTCAATATCAACCTTCTTTTAATGATACTCTAAAATTACATGTATAACTTATAGTTGTAGTTAACTTTTTAAGCAAAAATTGGTAACTCCTTCACCGATCCTCGCCAAATTCAATACCTTCCTTAAACCGTCGTGAGACATTAAATGATATTCTATCCATCAAATAACACACATTTTTTAAGCAAAATCGGTAACCCTTTTACCGATCCTCGCAAAATTAAAAACAACCTTCTTTTAATGATACTTTATATATAGAGATTACACAACTTGTCCACTTTTTAACCCTATCCAAAAATCGGTAATTTCTTCACCAATTTTCAAAAAATTCAAAATTTTATAAAGAAAGAACCCTTTTACCGATTACACAGACACACAAAAAATAAAAAATGTCTTGGCCGAGACACTACACTAGTGTATTCCCATGTATTTTGACCCGCTGAATCCGAATCCGAAGTCAGAATTGTTAGATTGGCTCTCAGTTCCGAGCAAACCTCAAAACTCAACGAAACGAACACTTTTTTTGAGATTTGCTCGGAACTGAGAACCAAACTGACAATTCTGACTTCGGATTCGGATTCGGATTCAGCGGGTCAAAATACATAGGAATATACTAGTCTGGTATACAGGCTAACTCACTTTTTTTTGTGTGTGCCTGTGCACAGGCATACCAAAAAAAAAGTGGGTTGGCCTGTATACCAGACTAGTATATTCCTATGTATTTTGACCCGCTGAATCCGAATCCGAAGTCAGAATTGTCAGATTGGCTCTCAGTTCCGAGCAAACCTCAAAAAAAGTTCAAAACTCCACAAAACGAACACTTTTTTTTTAGGTTTGCTCGGAACTGAGAGCCAATCTGACAATTCTGACTTCGGATTCGGATTCAGCGGGTCAAAATACATGGGAATACACTAGTGTAGTGTCTCGGCCAAGACACTTTTTATTTTTTGTGTGCCTGTGTTATCGCCAAATTCAAGATACCAATTTTTTTTAATAATACTCTATATAAAATTTCATATATTATTAATTATTATTAATATTATTATTAATTATTATAACTTATACATGTAACTTTTTAAGCAGGAATCGATAACTCCTTCATCGATCTTCGCCAAATCTTAAAGAATTATATAAAAAATAGGGGTAGAAAAGACTGTAGAATATAATAAAATTAGAAATAGCCCAATATTTCAAAATTTACAAAAGTTAGAGCAACTACGGGCATCTAAAATATCAACGTCTACAGATTGAACATATCATATTCTTTTTAAATTTTATATTTAATTAACTATACACATCATGGTACTTCCCTACTAATTGCGGATATATCTTATTTCCATTTTGTTCAATACCAACTTTCTTTTAATGATACTCTATATAAAATTACATGTATAACTTATACATGTAACTTTTAAAGCAGAAATTGGTAACTCCTTCACCGATCGTCGCAAAATTCAAAACAACCTTCCTTTAATAATACTCTATATAAAATTACATGTACATCTTATACAATTTTTAAACAGAAATCGGTAATCTCTTCACCGACCCTTGCCAAATTAAATAACAATCTTTTTTTAATGATACTTTAATCCATAAAAAAAATAAGCTCGATATCTCAAAATTTACGGAAATTAGAGCAACGGACATTTCTAAAAATAGCCAGAAATCGGTAATCCCTTCACCGATCCTTGCTAAATTCAACACCAACCTACCTTTAATGATACTCTATCTATAAACAAAAAAAATAAGCTTGATATCTCAAAATTTGCGGAAATTAGTGCAATCACGTAGATTTTTTTAAACAGAAATCAATAACCCTTTATTATTAGCAATTTTTATTAATTCTATTATATTCTTTAATTTTTTCTACCCTTATTTCATATATAATTCTTTAAAATTTAGTTAATCAGTTCTTGAGTTATAGAAATTTTAGTAAACTTGGCTGTTTTTTTTTAACAGAAATCGGTAACCCCTTTATTATTAACAATTTTTATTAATTCTATTATATTTTTCAGTCTTTTCTACCTCTATTTCATATCTAATTTTGCTTCCTCATAGAAGAACCATTGTTTTCGTGAAAAAAAATTTTTTTCAAGTATTTTTGGCAAAGTGTTTAGAATGTTCTAAAACGTCAAAAAATCACTTTTGTACAAAATGTCTGTGTGTGTGCGTGTGCGTGTGTGCGTCTGTGCGTGCGTGCGTGTGTACGTGTGTGCGTGCGTGCGTGTGTGTGTGTGTGTGTGTGTGTGTGTGTGTGTGCGCGTGTATGTATGTATATACGCTTAACTTCCGTAATTTTTTAGATATCGAGGTGCATTTTTTTTTTAATCAATAGAGTTTAATGTAAGGAAGGTTGGGATTGAATTTGGCGATGATCGGTAAAGCGGTTCTTTTTTAATAAAATTTAGAATTTTTGTAGAAAAATTTGCGGTTGCTCTAATTTTTGCAAATTTTGAGATATCGGGGTTTATTTCTAATTTTAATATATTTTTCAGTCTTTTTTACCCCTATTTCATATATAATTCTTTAAGATTAGGTTGATTAGACCCAGCTTTATACGCGATCAAAGGTCCATAATTTTTTTAGAAATGCCTGTAATAGCTTTAACTTACGTAAATTTTAAGATATCGGGCTGTTTCATATATAACTCTTTCTCTAAGATCTGGTTGATTATAAGATTCAGCTTTATACGCGAACAGATATTAATAAAACAGATATTAGCCGCAATAAAGCTTATCACAATAAAAAAAGTGTGCAAGTAGAAAGTTGCACATTGCTTCCTCATAGATTTTAAGTGTGCAAGTAGAAACCTGCACATTGCTTACTTATAGTTTTTAAGTGTGCAAGTAGAAACCTTCGCTCACAAAGCTTGTTCTATGAGGAAGCTAAAACAAATAAATATTAATAATTAAGCATCAAATAAAATACAAGCTTCCTCATAGCGGAGCTTTGTGAGCGAAGGTTTCTACTTGCACACTTAAAAACTATGAGGAAGCAATGTGCAAGTTTGTACTTGTTTTAAAATTTGGATAATTAGTTCTTGAGTCACAGAAATTTCAGTAAACTTGGTTGTTTTTTTTTTAACAGATATCGGTAACCCCTTTATTATTAACAATTTTTATTAATTCTATTATATTCTTCAGTCTTTTCTACCCCTATTTCATATATAATTCGTTAAGATTTGGTTGATTAGTTCTGGAGTTATAGAAATTTCGGTAAATTTGGCACATACACACATACATACATACAAACAGACATTTTTTTAATGCAATATTTCGACGTTTTAGAACATTCTAAACATATTGACATTAAAAACAAAAAATTATTTTTTTTGTTTTTTCTACCTCTATTTTATATATAATTTTTTTAAATTTGGTTGATTAAAGCCAACTTTATACGCAATCAAAGGTTCATATACGAATTTACGAAAACAAAGCTTCCTCTATGAGGGAGCAATTTTGCAAACCTTTCAGTTGAGTTTTCAATGAAACTTTATATATATATATATATATATATATATATATATATAGGAGAAGTAAATAGACGAATTTAGAAATTTTTAATTGCAGCCCTAAAACGGTTCTAAGGGATGTAACCACACCCTTCATATGTATAGGGCTTTTTTATTTTCTCAGATATTAATTATTAATATTATATTATGTGATGATATACGAATTTTATATTATTGTTTATAATATATCAATTGTTGTTGCGTTGTTCTTAATATTTGGCAGTTAATAAATAATTTCAAATTTTTGAACACTAATGATGCCTATATACGATACGAGCATAAGCTAAACTAAAAGGAAGCATCAGAACCAGAGAATCGTCACTAGCCCGTTCGATCATGGAAGTCAAGCAACGTTGAGTGCGGTTACTACTCGAATGGGTGACCGCCCGAATAAAAAAAATATATTTTGGAAACCTTTCAGCACGGTTTTAGAAAAGTTTCAAGTGCAAAAATCGCGGATATTTTGCTATTCCAGAGATGTCTCAGAGCTGTTGCAGAAACATTTCGAAATATTTATGAAATGTTTCAACCTATCGAATGAAATATTTTTTAGATATTTCTGAAAGGTTCCTGTGCTGTATGGGCCTCCATTTTTTTTATTGCATACTTATGTAGTTTTTCAACCTCAAGAGCTTTTTAAAACACTGTAATAAAATATTTTTTTATTAAGTACTTTTCGAATTATGGAGCTTGAAAGCCAGCGTTAGCATTACCCAAAATGTATCAAGTAGAAATTACACGGATTTTGAACACCTCCTTTGTGTGCGTGCGTGTGTGCGTGCGTGTGCGTGTGCGTGTGCGTGTGCGTGTGCGTGTGCGTGTGCGTGTGCGTGTGCGTGTGCGTGTGCGTGTGCGCGCGCGCGCGCGCGTGTGTGTGTGTGTGTGTGTGTGTGTGTGTGTGTCAACAGAGATAAAAATTCCACAGTCACACTAGCCCAAACCCTTATTGCTATGTGTGCGTGTGCCAGCAGAGATAAGTACTATACATACACGCACACGCACACGCACACGCCGCACACGCACACGCACACGCACACGCACACGCACACGCACACGCACACGCACACGCACGTGCGCACGCACACACGCACGCACGCACACAAAAAAGACGTAAATCCGACCGTGTAATCTCTACTCGGTATACCTTGGACCTTGGTTAATGCTAATGCTGAAGATACTATAACTTTCAAGCTCCATAACTCGAAAAGTATTTAATAAAAAAATATTTTGTTGTAGTCTTTTGAAAGGTTCTCAAGGTAAACTATATAATATGCAATAAAAAATGGGTTTTTATTTAAAAACTTCAAGGTAATCTTTATGTGATCTTGATAACACTATTCAAGGTTATACTAATATTGCTATGTAATGCATCACTTAAAACCCTACAACTCTTGCATAAAACATTTTTTTTTGAAAATTCGATTTTTTTACAATATAAAGGGTTTGAACACTTTTTGTACACCTTGTATAATTATCACCGTTCGCCATTTTAAACAAGAAAGAACGTGTGACAATGGTACATTTTTTTGATTATTATTTACAGTTTCTTCACATTTTAGATGTTAAAGTTGAGTTAATCTTCAATAAATCCTTTCTATTCATATAATAGTTTTAAAATATCACTAAGAAATAAGACTGGAGAACACCAATTGATTTTTGGGTGACTCGTGAAACTAGCACAGCTTAAAGGGATCCTATAGCCGAGTCTGTAATACCGACATTTGTTTTAATCTCAACGTGCGAAAACATTCGCTTTAAATAAAAATTTATATAAAAATTCTACAATGTATTGTTACAAGACTGTAGCGTGGATTACATCTAAAAATACGATACCGTTGTCAGAATTAGGTTTAGACTCTAAACAATTTGGGAAGGGCGTGAAAGAATATGTTGAGTGAAGTCTATTATAATACAGTCTTTAATCTCAGAAACACCCTAAGTCGTTACATTCTAAGTCGTACCGCTCGCAAATTATTCTAAGTCCCGAAATAGTCAGTTCACGCGGATACGTCTTCACTCTAGCGAGTCTCCGTGTCGAATCGTCGTCTCTCTGTTCCCGGGCTCTCGCGATCGTTTTCTCCTCTCCGGACTTCGTGTCCTTCGAGGAGTCACTCGTCACGTTTCGGTCGATTTGTGTTGTTAATTATTGTTTGAGTCATGCCTGTAACCTTCTCGCTTATCGTTACCTATGTTTGTGTTTTCCCTATCTAACGTCTTTCCCTATTTTTCGACCTAGCTATTATTACTTATTTTCGACTCGAGCTGTTGCGGCGGCCAAGTATATAGCGATATAACCGCCACAACAAAAAAGTTATCTGTGAAAAATGATTATTGCAAACGTACACTAAAAGTAAGGCGCGTGCACTTTTAGTGTACGTTTGCAATAATTATTTTTCACAGATAACTTTTTTGTTTAGAGTCTAAACCTAATTCTGACAACGGTATCGTACTTTTAGATGTAATCCGCTGGCCACGCCACAGTCTTTTTGTAACAATACATTGTAGAATTTTTATATAAAGCGAATGTTTTCGCAAGTTGAGGTTAAAATAACAAATGTCGGTATTACAGACCCGGCTATAGGAACCCCTTAAGCATTAACGCAAAAGTTGTAATACATTATTTTTATTAGAATATAAATAATTATATTCGACACGAGCTGAAGAGCATGTCAAGAAGGAATGCAGTTCAATATATATATATATATATATATATATATATATATATATATATATATATATATACGCCTCTACTGATTATCTAATTGTAAGTGCATGCAATTCTCTACTTCTATTTCTGAATTTTATACAACGTATCTTTTTTGAATTATACTACCTATCTCTTTCTTATGGTCTTTATATCTATTGATCTATAGGGAGTATCAGATTATCAGCCCCACCTGATTTTTTTTGTAAACGCGAAGATAAGAAGTTGAAGAGAAATGTTAAACCTCAAATTTTATCAGAAGAATCGAATGAGGATATTTCCATTTTCTGGAACTGACGGATGTAGTGGCAACTGGGATCAACTTTGCATGAACTCTCAACTGAGAACATATGTCGTGTAGGGTAGAGCTTGTTGGATAGAGCTTGAAAAAAGAAATTTTTATTTGAACATTACCGCAGTAACATTATCTTCAACCGTTGAAGAGAAATGACTACAAAATTGAAAAGTTTTGAGTGGTGTTGAAATAATAATACAAAGTTTTGTATCCAAAAAAAAGAAACAGCTTTTATTAAACTCTACATGTGTTCGAATTATGTGGATGCAACAGGATTGCTGTCTAGCTTACGCTTTTGTGACTCGGAGTACTATGGATTGGCGTTTTCGAGAAAAATGGATTAGTAAAGGAGGTCCTGTAGATTGGCCGGTCCGATCTCCTGATTTGACATCTATGGATTATTTTTTATAAGGACGGATAATTTATCCTCATTTGTTAAACTTGAAATTACAAATAAAGTAAAAGAATATGCGAGATATCGTGCGTTGGTGTAAAATGACCCTGACCGTCTTACCCACAAGTGAGATTGGCCGTGTTATCCAAAAGTGCAACCGCATGAACAAAGTATAAACAAAATCTTGAGTGAACTTAAATCAAACATTTCTGAAATGTTTCGGCTTTCAAGTTTACTAGATGAAAAATGTATAAATGATTAGAAACATTGCATGGAAAAGAGAAAAATACCAAATGAAACTTGGACTCACCTTAGATTAAAACATACAAAAATAGAAAATTACTTATTTTGTCCTCACAGAAGGCGTCATTTACTCTACCATGCACTAGCGACCTTTACAACATTTAGTCTCCCGATTATAGCGTTGTGTATTCAGTAAAAACTAGGGGGAGGCCGTTTTATCCGTTTTACACATCTCCCCTGTTTTTTTTTCAAATACGAAACTTTGTGTTATTATTTCAATTTTCCTCACCTTTCACTTTTCATCATCTTTTAATTTTCTAGTCGTTTTTCGTCAACATTTAAAGATACTGAGATTATGTTAAAAAAAAAAAGATATTTTTTTCAAGCTCTGTCCAGTGATATCCTGCTTGCACGACAAATGTTTCCATTTAAGATTTCAAAGTTAATCCCAGTTGCCATCACTACTTCCGGTCAGTTCCGGGAAACGAAAATACTCTCATTCGATTCTTTGGATAGGATTTAGGGCTTAAAATTTCTCTCTAACTTCCTGTCATCTCGCGTTTACGTATATACGTCTTTATTTCAGCTATACGCCAAGAAAGGATTTGGTTTACAATTCTTACTTAAAATATCCACCCACACATCATCCACCTTTCTTCTTTACATACCCGCCGCTATACATTGTTTTTTTTACAACCGCTCTAAAGCTGTTTCCATTACTGTCCCTACTCACGCACCTTCCTAACTTATCTCTTCCTCTTTTTTCTTTTCCTTTATCCTATCTTTTTTATAGCATTCCTCTCTCCTTTTCCATAATCTATTTAACACTTTTCCTTTTTCCATTCTAAATTTGTCATCGCATATGTTCACTAATATCTCTTTGTTATTCCTACCTATATTCTCAAACCACATACTTGTGATATTGCACTCGCTTATATAACGCTCATCTCGCGTTTACGTAAAAATTGGATGAAACGGGTGATCTAATACACCCTGTATATAAAACATAAATTAAGAATTAAGCAACTATAATTCAAAGATATACATTATCTGTTCATAATTTTATTATAACTTGATAAGTTGTTTGAACACATAAATATAGTATAAATATAAATATGAATATAAATAGCAATTATCTGAAAAAAGAATATTTTCCAAATTATTTTATCATATTTAGGAAGATACTGATAAAAAATAACTAAATAAATGTAATAAGATAAATAAATTTAAAAAAAATTAATGAAAAATTATTTTGTGCAATTATATGTATAGATCTTTGAAATCAGGGATTAATTTTAAAATTTATATATTAGTTTCATTTATCTATTTTAACTTCTTAATTTTTGAAAAAGGATAAGATTATATAAAAAATATCCTATGTAAAAGTTAATATACTCTATTACATAATTACATACTGCTCGACTTTTTTGTGTTCCATTTTCGTGACGCGTCATTCAAATTCAAACATACAGTTATACAAATGATTCTAGAATCACATGTGTTAATGTTATCAAATTGAAATTTTAACTGAAGGTAGAGTATGAATGTAGCTCTCGGTCTACTGTAGTCTCGTTTTTACAGTGTTACCAGTTGTTGAGAAAGAATTCAATCTCATTACTTTTTAGACAGACCACGTGTATTTAATAAATAAAATAAAGTAATTTTTAGTTGATTAATTTTGTTAAAATTTAGAATTTTCTTCATTTTTGCAGCCGGTGCTATTATTTTGCACATAATTATATATTTCGATTTAAAAAATGCTTATAAATATGTTTTCTTTACTCTTTATTTGAAAATTACGTATCTAAATAAATTTCTGTAAAATAATTAAACTTCTTTCTAATTTATATTTACTCGTACATATTTGTCACAATTATATTATTCTAAAAGCATCAATAATTGTTAAATTAATATGTTTCTTATAGTATTAATATACAGCGAAATTTCTATAAATCCATGCTTGGTTTTTAATAAAAAAATTATATATTTTTACAATATAAAATACTAATAATGGTAACACAATGTTTAAGAACAATAAAAAATTATATTCTACTAGAAATCACAAAATAATCATTTTTTTAAATTAAATAAATTTTTTTACAAAACAAAATATAAAATTTCTATAGTTCCACTGATATATTTTGCAACTAATTACTTGTCCCAAACCATGCCAATAATAACAAGAAAAAATGTTGCCATGAGCAGCGTAGGTGAATCTTTGATGATGTGGGCAGCTTTTAATTATAATTCTAAGACACCGATTTGCAAAATTACAACTAAATAAATGAATGTGAAGACATATACAGAAATAAATAATCAACGGCAATGCGAGTCAGGCGCGGTAGATACTTGGTGCGCAAATATAGAAATTAATAAGTAACGAATTACAGTGTATAATATATATAATACACATATATATATATATATATATATATATATATATATTCCAACTTAATAAACTGCGCACTGATTTTTTGCCGGACTTAAAACACAACAATCATTGGAACATTA
The DNA here is from genome assembly GCF_030848805.1 of Temnothorax longispinosus. Taxonomy (NCBI): domain Eukaryota; kingdom Metazoa; phylum Arthropoda; class Insecta; order Hymenoptera; family Formicidae; genus Temnothorax; species Temnothorax longispinosus. The sequence goes on along the minus strand of NC_092367.1, from coordinate 9,888,560 downwards.
AAAACCCTTTCATGCCCCAAAATTAAGTCGACGCGATTTAATTATCTAAAAACTGTAAAGAAATTATTGCAAAAAATATTATTTCAACCAGGATTCGAACCTGAAACTTCCCTCATTCCGTGAAGGGTGTCGTACCAATTCGACCATTAAGAAATGTGTTAATTAATATTTATCGCAATAACCGGTAAATAATAGTTACAAACACATTGTTTCAGCCTGTTTTAATTCAAATTTGTAGTTAGACTCGTATAAAAGTGTCAATAAATAATCAACGGCAATGCAAGTCAGGCGCGGTACTTGGTGCGCAAATATAGATAATATTTGTTACTTATTAATTTCTATATTTGCGCACCAAGTATCGTGCCTGACTCGCATTGCCGTTGATTATTTATTGACACTTTTACGAGTCTAACTACCCAGACAGCCAAGTCTGTCGAAAGCAGATCTTGCAAATATCTACATATTTGAATATACAGAAATGTTGGAAGTTGTTTTAATCAGTACAAAATTACCTTTTTCAAAAAAAAGGTAAAAAAAGGCGCCAAGTACACGCGCAATGTATGTTGTAAATCAGGGCGGCATCGGCAGTGTGGTCTAGTGGTAGAGCACCAGACTCGTAATCTGAGGAACCAGGTTCGAGTCCACTAGAGCCATGTAAACATGAAATGTTTTTCCGGCAGCTGCGCCCCTCCGTGCAAGATAGGCTTTTGTGCGGAGCAAACTGGGCTCCGTTTTTCGGAAGAGACGTTAAGCTGTTGGTCCAAAGGGTTAAAGTGAGAGGAGAAGGGTAGTATTGGATGAGAATGGAATAATTACGAGTCTGGCGCTCTACCACTAGACCACATTGCCGCCTTTATTTTATTTTAATTAAATATTTTTATTTTGCACTGTTACTTCTTTAATACTTTGTAATTAAAATGGTCCTTTGTAATATTACAAATTTGTTAAAAAGAATTAAGAAACTATTACCACTTGGGTTGGAATAGGAAGACCCTTGAATAGGAACACAAAGATACCACTTGAGTTTTATTTTTTAAAAGTAATTGGACAACAATTATTTTTCAAAGCAATATACATATTCTCTTTGCAATTGGCGCAATTTAATTTAAAGATTTCACATCTTTTTTTTTTTAATGTATGTCACTTGAGTTGAGTTAGATAACATAATTTTGTGAAGAAAAAATAAAGCTACCACTTAGGTTGGATTTTTGAATTTACAAAATACATTGCGTGTACTTGGCGCCTTTTTTTACCTTTTTTGAAAAAAGTAATTTTGTACTGATATCACGCATTTTGTAGTATTAAGCAGAGATCGGCAAAAAAATTTTCATTTTTTATTATTCACGAAATTAGCAATAACAACAAATTAAATTTTTATTGAATTAGCAGATTAATAATTAATTAGTCAGAAAAAATTACTATTTACATAAAAATTAATAATATTTAAGTAAAAGTGAATTATATGTAAATTACTTAAAAAATTGGTAATTTGTCAGAGAAAAATTTCTAGTTTGTGAAAGTTAGAGTTTAGGTAAAAATGAATTAATTTCTTTTGTAAACTGGTAACTAGTAGAGGACGAGCGTGGCCTAGTAGACAGCGCACTGGTCTATTGAGCCGAAGTCCCGGGTTCGAGCTCCGGTAGAGCTAGAAAAATTATATTTGCTCGTTCTCCACTCGGAAGGCAATGGCAAACGACCGAGAGTATTCTTGCCATAAACACTTCTATAAAAAAACCGTTCGGAATCGGCGTTAAACTGTAGGTCCCATATAACAATCTGTATAATCTACGTGCGCAACACATGTATATGAAGAGAAGTCACCACGCTTGGACACGAGTAATAGGACTGAGGATGAATTAGTAGAATAATATTCTTTATTATTAAAATAATTAATAGTTTATAAAAAATGAATTACTATTTATTTAAAAATTAATAATTAGTGGAAAATAATTATTAATTTTTTAAATAATAAATAAATAGTCTCAGGTAAATTACTTATATTTAAAAAATTATTAATTGGTTGAATATAAAATAAATATTGCAGTCAAATGTGGTTTAAAAAAGGTAATTATAAAGAAGAGGGCTTCCTCACCAATTTGGCTGAAATTTCACAAGTTTGTGTATTTTGGTGCATAAAACATGAATCTATAAGTTAAAATTGTCGCTCTTAATTAGAAAAAGAGTTATTAACTACTAAAATTGATAGTTGCGTGGTTAAAATGTCTGTTATACCAACATGATGTAGACGCACATGATCATGCGTAGTGACGTAAAAGTGCATGAAATTACAGTAATAATACAATATAACGGCAACCTGTCCTATAATAGTCTGGCGCCTTACTTTAATTATGCGCTATTATTTGACTTGTATTTATTATACTTTGTATTTATAAGACTTTACAATATACCAACTATTTTCTGCTTTAAGAAGCATAGACTCTATTTCTATTATCTTTTTTAACTATATGGTTAAGAAAGATAATAGAAATAGAGTTAATGCATTTTTTAAAGCAGAAAATATAATTGGTATATTGAAAAGTCTATATAAATACAAAGTCAAATAATAGCACACAATTAAAGGAGCCAGACTATTATGAGAGGTTGCTGTTATACTGCACTATTACTGTAATTCCATGTACTTTTACGTCACTACGCATGATCATGTGCGTCTACATCATGTTGGTATAACAGACATCCTAACCACGCAACAGTCAATTTAAGTAACGTTTTTCCTAAAATTAAAAACAACAGTTTTAACTTACGGATTTATATTTTACGTACCAAAATATACAAAATTGTGAAGTTTCAGTCAAATCGGTAAGAAAGCCCCTTTCCTTCATAATTACCTTAAAAAATAATTATGTTAATGTTATATATAATATTCCTAAACGATAATTTAATTACAATTATATTGTATAATCTTAAATCTTACTTTGTTAAAAACTTGAAATATCTTGATTATATATATCATCGCGCCCATGTCAGATTTCACCTTTCTTTTGTTTTTCTTGGAGTAGGTGTAAGCTCAACGATTCCTTTTTTTTGTTTTGTTTTTGTAATCTTTCCTTCCGTGTTCAATTTTTCGCTAATGAACACATAATCATAATTCGTGTTGTTATCTTAATCCTTACATGTCACCTCCGACCTTGGAATATGATAACAAATAATATGATGAATTGAGAGTTTAAGGCCGTAATGTACTCAAGTAAATGTTTCAGGCGGGACTACAGGTTTCGCGATCGTAATGTCTATTTTTGAAATTAGAGCAACGAAATTGAGTCGACTCTAAACTAGTCACTTCCCTCGACAAATTCTAGGAAATTCCTCACATCTATAATCCCCACATCCATAATCACTTACGACGTTGAGGTTTGAGAGGGGAGAATGTAACAGTATTATATTCCTCTCAACATCGACGTGATCCGACTCGTCGGGAGTTCATACAGATATTATTCTATTATTCTATATTCTATCCAAACTGTAGTACCGATACTTCAGATGCGGTACCTCTATATAATGTGTTCTATATAACGTATAATAATATGTAATAATACTTAAATGATTCTTTAAATTGATTCAGGCGAGTAGGAAACGTTACACGAAATTTAAGGTGGACGATGTAAATAGACTATCGGTGGGGAACAACCCGTGCCAGCTGAATGTAAAGGCGAAAAGGAGAGAGCGATATTAACCGCACTCAGACTCGACCAACAAGGCGGACAAGGACGCCAAAGCAACCGCCCCCGAAGAAAGCCGACGGGGCTGCCCGAATATTTGCGACCTAAGCAACCGGCCCACCGGTGAAATTTATGAAATGCGCACGCGCTAACTATCCAGCTCACGCTGGGCCTCTGCCGGAGCACCGGACTGCCGGAGAATTTACTCTCCGAAAAGCCGTACTGCGATTCACTGTAATTCCGGGAGTCGTTCCCCCGATAAGTCGGACTGCCGTCGTTCACCTGCTGTAATTGTACCGTCGATTATTCGGTGATGAGAGACATTGTATTGTAGAAGCGATTGTTGATCGTGAGTAAGAATCTGTCGAGAAGGAATTGTAATCGGCAATCGTATTGTAAGTAACATATATTATTTAATCTGTATTCTCCTACTTGAGACAAATTATAAATAAAATCTAATAATTGTAATATAATTGTAATTATAATATATTAATTCAAACTTAATGTAATTACTTAATTCATATTTGAGGGTCTGTCCAACTATCTACCCCTGAGTTTCTATTTGTTTATGTATACTTTTATTTTATAAAAATTGGTTGGCACCCAGTAATAAATATTAAATTTAGAGCCCCGGCAGCTATAGACCCGGCCGCGTCGGGTAAAGGTTGTTTGTACAATAATAATTGCTAAATTTTAATAGTAATAATAAAATAAGTTAACAATAAGGTTCAAAATCAAACGGCCTGTCTTATAGTTTATATCGCGAAAATCCACGAGAATTTGGCGATACGTTTTAACTATATCGGCCGAATAGACGTATTTGTATCATCGCCATCGCGAAATTATCGACGAGATATCTGTTTGTTTTTTTGGACCAACATGCAAATGGTCGTTGAGGGAGGTGCCGTTGGAGGTGATGCTCGACGCGTTGAACACGACGCGAAGACGCGTGGTAGCGCTATCTTCCCGAATCACACCGTAGTGAGGAAGATAGACGTTTTGTTTGTTATCTTGAAACCTCGGTGCCGGTCGCATGTGCCCAAGGCGTTCGTACTCGGAGAGAAAGTCATTATACTCCTTTGCGACTTCTGGTTTGTCGCGAAGTCGGCGGATCAACGCGTTTAACATTTTTTCGGCTTGAAATCGTGAATCACCGATATCGAAAAGAGGGCTTTTTTGAACAGGAGACGCACGACGTATATCGTCCTGCGGAATTGCGAGAGTGAGTCGAACAAAAATGCTCTTCGCACTGTTTTTCTTGCGGCGTAAGAATAGATTGTCGCGGAAGTTCCTCGATTTCCCAAAAATGACGAAGTTCATCCTCGAGCGAGAAAGCGCAAACAATATGATGAGTCAAAACACGAGGAATTTTTGCCGAAGATTGATCATTGAGCGCGGACGAATTGACGAGTCCCGAGATGACCCATCCGAAAACGGAATTCTGAGCGACAGGTTGTCCGATTCCTCTCTTGCAAACGCTATCGAGAATAATCTCATTATAGAGATCGGCTCCAAATAATGAGACTTATGGGGTTAGGACTCGTCGAATCCGTGTCTGCTAGGTAAATCGGAGAGATAAGAGAGTGACAAAATATCCGCGTTTTGTTTCGGAGTATACGAGGTCAATGATTTTAAAATAAAAGCGGTTGTCGAGAGCGACGGAGTGAGAGACGCGCGCGGGGAAATGAAAATATTCGTCGCGTGTTGAAAGATCCCTGCATGAACTCCGCCGACGGCGGAAATGGAAATCGGCATGCGAATGCCTTTGACTCGCAGGATTTGCGCTAAGTTCTTCGAGATGAACATCATCTCGGAGCCTTGATCGAGTAGCCCTGACTACGACGGTACGGCCGGACGAACCGCGTACCGTGACCCACGCCGTCGCCAGTAGGACCGGTAATCGATTTTAAATCGGATATTTGAGGCGGCAAGCAATTAAGCGGCGCAGTTCCTTGAGGTAGCGAGTTATTAAGCGGCGCAGTTCCCGTGGAACTGGAGCAAGAATCCGAGTCAGAATGTAACATTGAATGATGTTTTTTATGACAAACGCGACATAAATATTTACTCCAACATTCCTGGACGGAATGCTTAGCGCTTAAGCAATTAAAACAACGTTTATGTTGTTTAACAATTTCACGACGCTGACCCGCATTCTTGTTGATAAAAGCAGGACACAGATTTATAAAATGTTGGGCTTGACACAACGGACACGGGGTCGGGTCATTGGCGGCAGCGGTGGCGGCGTGCACTCGCGAGGCGGTCACGGGTTTTGAAGCGGTTTTGGTAGATAAGACGATCGCACAGTCTTCTAACGCGCGAGTACGAGATTTAAGGAACCGACAAAGATCGTCGTATGACTGCGGAGCATCGGTATCGCTCGCCTTTACGTTCCACGCCTTACGCATTGTTGGATCTAATTTTTGCACAATGAGATGAACAAGGACATCGTTCCACAATTCGTCGGGCCGGCGATTTAAATTTTTCAGGGAAGCTACCGCGATATTAACTTTATCATATAAGGTCTGCAACTCCGAAGCAGATTCGCGCGTGATAGTTGGTAAATCGATTAACGTGGAGATATGTATGTCAAGAGACTTTCGCTTGTTCTCGTAACGCGTGGTCAGAGCGTGCCAAGCGATTTCAAAATTATTTGCGGTAACACTGATATTAGAGATGCACTCTGATGCGCGACTCTTTAAACATGAGACTAAAAAATGCATACGAGCGAAATAATTTAGATCCTTGTTATTACGAATTGACGCCGTAAAGCTATCGCAAAACTGCTCCCAGTCGTCGTAGTTGCCATCGAACGGGGGCAACTTAATGGGAAGAAGATGAGAGAGAAAAAACGCGGATGCCACCAATTGTGACCGCAAACTCGAGAAAAGTGGGTTCAGACTCACGACCGGCTCCAATTCCTCCAAACACTCTGTCATGTAGTCGAGGACGTTTTGATAGGCTGCGCGGGTTGCGTCGAAGTTGTTGTCTTGGAAGTAGCTCAGGGATGACTGGTTTACCTCCGGAATCCTCTGCTGCACATCTGCGTGACCGTCAAAAAATTGAGTCAAAATCTCTTTGAGGGATAAAATTCGGAAATGCACTTTCGCCGGGCAAGATTATTCTTCCTGATTTTTTTTTGAAATTCTCGCAATAACGTTTAATCGAACGTTGAAGTTGCAACTGTTTTACGAGGTGCTCGGACATGGTGAATGTGACTTCTCACTCACGTCACTCACTTAAGCCTCCACACACGCTTCTATCCGGCTTGAAAGACCAAAATGTCCGGACGTCGATCTCGGCGAGATCGCCCTGAGGCTAAGTTCCGCTCAGAGTTGAGCGAAAAGCGTATGTAACGCGAATCCGTAGACTCGCTGGAGGAATGAGAGGAGGAAAGAACTCGCAAAACACTGTTTTTGCACAAAACTTATTTATTTACTCGTTACACGAGGCATCGTGCACCGCAAATACGGAAATCTTCGTGTCCGTCCTTGATTGTTGCCTATCGTCGCGAGCGGAAATCTTGACGAAGCTTCTGGCTCGAAGCTTTTCGCGGAGCAGAGATCTTGTTTGCGGCCAGCGGAGATCTTGAACGTGCGAGGCAGAGGAGCACAATCGGTAATTCGCAGGTCCCTCGAACAACACTTAACTTAATTACTTGAATCCAAAATAATGTTTCGATACGCGCAGTTTAGAATGCAATGCAATCGCCTAACCGAGTAAGTAAGGAAACGATGAAAGTAGTGGTATTTCACCGGCGATGTTGCCATCTCCCACTTATGCTACACCTCTCATGTCTTCTTACAGTGCCAGACTAGAGTCAAGCTCAACAGGGTTTTCTTTCCCCGCTAATTTTTCCAAGCCCGTTCCCTTGGCAGTGGTTTCGCTAGATAGTAGATAGGGACAGTGGGAATCTCGTTAATCCATTCATGCGCGTCACTAATTAGATGACGAGGCATTTGGCTACCTTAAGAGAGTCACACACACACACACACACACACACACACACACACACACACACACACACACACACACGCTCGCGCGCGGACGCTCGCGCGCGCACGAACATATCTACTAATAAATCATAGTAATCAAAATGTTATATATACAGGGTGTATCTGAAATGATGCACTAAACTTTAGGAGCGTATTCTAGAGGTCAAAATACGACTTTTTTCCCCCATAAACATGCGTCCGCAAATGAACCCCCTCCAAGCTAAAATTCTAAAATGCCAGCTTGGCAAATTAATGTTTTCATGATATACGTTTTTATTTTTTTTTATTTTAGTGGCTTACTTTATTTCATAATTCCGGTCTATACCAAATTTCAACCTTCTGCCATTTTTTTTCTAAAATACAGCAAATTTTAAATTTTTTCCCCAAACTTTAGGGATCTTTAGCTCAGAGAGGGTTTATTTGTGGACCCATGTTTATATGAAAAAAAGTCTTATTTTGACCTCTAGAATACGCTCCTGAAGTTTAATGCATTATTTCAGATACACCCTGTATATACATATATACATGTGGCGGCTGTGAGCGCCCTAGCAGACGGCGGCTCAACCGCCACACCGATCACATACAATGCGCTCCTGCCGAACGGCAACCCGTTGTCCGCGTCCTGCCGGGAGCGAGCGCGCCAGCGGCACGGCAGCCGGCCGCGTGCGGTAAACACGTGCTTTCACCGTGATAAGAATAACAACAAGCTTTCACCACTAGGTGGCTGAGCTTTCTCGTAAGAAAGATTCGACGAGGACCTGTATATAAAGACCGGCAGCGAAGGCACTTTTAGCTGTTCTCCCTCAGCAGCCTTCCTGTAAGGACGTCGCTGAACAGGAGAGCTTTTTGGATAACGAACCACGCAGCGTCAGTGGAACCATACGAGGCCGCCGACTTCACGCCCATCGCTGCCGCCAAAACAGCCCGAGCAGCCGCAAGACATACGACCTGCTGCGTGCAAGTTAGTCTGCCTGGATTCGCCGCCGTGGCCGGCTGCCGTGCCGCTGGCGCGCTCGCTCCCGGCAGAACGCGAACCACGGGTTGCCGTTCGGCAGGGGCGCGTTGTATGTGATCGGTGTGGCGGTTGAGCCGCCGTTTCCCAGGGCGCTCACAGCCGCCACAATACATATATACATATATATATATATATATATATAGATTGATGTGTATATAATATATATATATGTACATATGTATATATATATTATAAAAACCACAGTAGTGTAAGTCAAATTTTTTTGAATATTTTCTCGTGTGCATAGATGCACTTTATATATTGTACAGATTGCATCTATGCACACGAAAAAATATTCAAAAAAATTTGACTTACACTCCCATACAACACATATTTCAGAAATCTTTCCGAAAGATAACTTAAAAATTAATATTAAAATGTAAAATTGAAATTATTCAAAAATATTTCTGAAACGTTTCTTCAAAATAATATCATTGAAAGCTTTCCGAAAGATAACTTGGAAAATAATATTGAAATGTAACATTGAAATTATTCAGAAGTATTTCTGAAACGTTTTATTGAAATTATTATGACCCTTTTCAGTGAAATATTTCTGAAATATTACGAAACATTTCAGAGATATATTTCGTACGTAATGTCTAAAATACGTATTATTGAAAGATTTCCGAAAGATAACTTGGAAAATAGCATTGAAATGTAACATTGAAATTATTCAGAAGTATTTCTGAAACGTTCCATCAAAATCATATATGATTGAAAGCTTTCCAAAAGATAACTTGGAAATTAATATTGAAATGTAACATCGAAATCATTCAGAAGTATTTCTGAAACGTTTCATCGAAATTATTTATGACCCTTTTCACTAAATATTTCTGAAATATTACAAAACATTTTAGAGAAATATCCAACGACTCCGCTAGGCAGCGCATAATGGTAAGACTAACTCGGTAAGTAAATTTCAGTTGGGATCTAATATAAGCAGGCCTCCGGCGAAGCAAAATCATGACTATAATCAAGAATCCCACTCGGCATGTTATGTTGCTGAAATATTGAAATATTTGGAAATGGTGCAGAAATATTTCGTTAACATTTCATTTGTAACTATGCATCTGAAATATTTCAGAAATGTACCTGCATCATGTTTCTTATAATATTGCATTAACAATATTTCTGAAATTTTCAGAAATATTTCTGAAATATTGCTTCTGCTACATTTTTTTGCAATATTACAGAAACTTACAATATTTGTAAGTTTCTGTAATATTGCAAAAAAATGTAGCAGAAGCAATATTTCAGAAATATTTCTGAAACATTATAAAAATAATATTATGTTTGCATTGCACGAATAATATTTCTGTAACATATCAAACGCAAAATTGCATTTAAAATATTTCTGAAAAATTTCTGAAAGATTGCGTAGGTAATGAAAAATTGAATTGCAAGCAGTAAATTTCTACAATATTGCAGAAGAAATATTGCAGATGTAATGGTTTAGAAACATTTCTGATACATGATAAAACTATTATTACGTTTACATTGCACGCGTTATATTTTTGAATGTTTCACATACAACATTGAATTTGTAATATTTCCGAAAAGTTGCTGACAGACTTTAGAACTTATAAAAAATTAAATTCATTATTATATAATTATTGCATTTTATTTCATTTTTTTTTCTTTTATTAAGAATTTTCTGATATTCCAAATTTTATCATATGCCATTTTTAAGTTAAAATATAAAATATTTAATAATATTTAATATAAAATAATATTCGACGCTGACTGGCAAAAAAGATTTATTCGTATATCTGTATTGTTAATATTGTTTATGGGATAGCTTTATGCTCACCAAAATAAGCAAGTATAAGAAAGAAAGAAGCGTCAGAGTCAGAGGATCACCACTACCCTGTTCGATCATCGATGTGAAGCAACAAGGCGCCGGTATATTACTTGGATGGGTGACCGGCTAAGAGAACGGATTTCTTCGGACAAACGCGCGGCTATACGCACATGGCTTAATATATAAATTTTTTTTCCGGTAACAAAATATTTCATTTTTCACATATCAACAAATAGTTTTTGCGTTAGTAACAAAATTTTGTTTGCTAATACAAAACATTTTTCTCAATGTAAAATGTATTTAAAATATCTCCGAAGTATTTCTGCAATATTTCGTAGATATATTTCAGTAATATTACCGAAATATTCCGAAATTTTTCAGCAAGGTTGCATTTGAAATAATTGCGGACATTGAAACATTGCCGAAATAATGTAGGAACGGTCGTAAAATATTTCTGAAACATTGATGAAAAGTGTAATTAATATAAAATTTTCACATTTTGACTTTGCGTCCCAATATCTTCGCTCGTAGGGCACGTAGCGGAATATTATAAGAGAAACCCCCCCCCCCCTAATTCGACCCCAAGCTATCGATCAAGCCTACTTAGAACTTGATCCGTTCACTCGTTATCAAGATCTCAACATCTCGAGTACTCGCAACCCGTCGCGTCGCGTAAAAGAGTGACGGTCGGTCTCGCTCCGCGTATACTTGGCACGAGACACTACCGTGTCTCTTGATATTTCAAATGGAATTTTGCAGAAATATTTCTGAAATATTACATGCCGGATGGAATGTAATACATGTAAAGTGTTTGAAATATGAAATACACATAAAGTACGTAAAAATATGAAATACACACATGTGCAATATCTTTATTAATATTCTTTCCAATACTGTAATATAATACACACACACACACACACACACACACACACACACACGCGCGCGCACACACACACACACACACACACACGCACACACACGCACACACACACGCACGCACATGCACGCACGCACACGCGCGCGCGCGCACACACACACACACACACACACACACATTACGTTACGTTATGCTACATACATTCGTACGTTATACTACTAACATTATATTACGTTACATACATATACTACTACGTGCAATACATACGTTACAAAGGTATTCGATAATGTCCCCACGGTAACGTATCGGTCGAATCGGGTATAATGTATCGCTTATCGTCGTACGGACTCAGAGCGATTTTTGTTTTGGACACGGTATACACCTTATGTAGTTTGGACCTTATGCAAACCTGCTGTCGTGTCATTTCAATTTCGTCTCGCAGACACCTCGTGTAATCGTCGAACGTTATAGTACGCGCCACGACTCTGCTCTTGTCGCCTTTCGCTTTTTTACAGTTTTTTTTACCATCCACCCTCAACGCATACATCTTCGCCCTGAGTCCGACGAATTCGATCAAGCCCGGCACCTTCTTGTTCGCGAGCGGTATATACCATACGCGTTGTCGATCGCGTAATCGCTCGTATCGAATCTAGCGATATCGCGTTTCATGTTCTCATACACATCCTCGCACTCTACGTGATATATCAAACTGTCCGTATCGGTGTACATAATTCTACACATGTCGCGATACAGGGGAGACATGTACTCGTGATGAAATTCGTACAAACAGACTTTCGATACGTCGAGAATGCACATGCCGACGTAGATCGGTTTGTCGAATTTAACCTCGAGTTTGCGCAGTTCAACGGCTATCAGATTTTCCGAAAAGACGCTCCTGCTGTGAGGTTTCGCGATCAGTGCCTTCGCGCCGTATTTACCGTTCTACTTTGTTAATAGTTTTACATCAACGTGATTTCGAACGTTCTCCATAGTTTTACCGAATACCGCGTTGTTTATCAATTTGTACAAATTTTTCTCGAAATCGTTCTTGGCCAATGTTCTAAATTTCGTATTGAGTTCGATGTAATCGCGGAGCCACGGAGATTGAGCAAATTGTAATACGCGATGTATCTTTGTGATGCGAAGACCGTGGCGCGTGCACTGCTGTAGGTTACGATAGTGTATGACGTAACGCTTCTTATCGTACAGCGTGGCGAGAAGTTTGTCCTGCCGTTTGCCGGGCGGTTTACCGCGCGTCGGACAGAACGGTAGGTCAGCGTGCGCGTCGTATTTATTCTGCGGATACTCTAGATCGACCTCGAGAATATAAGCCGTGGGCGAATCCGGAGCGATCGTGCTAAACTCGAAATTCGAAACGTCTTCGACCCATCGAAAATCTGCGTAGGGCAATGGTTGACACATCGCCTAGCCGTACAAGTTGTTTACATCGAAATACATCAAGTACGACGATGGTTTCGATGGATCGTAAGATTGCATGTACTTGTTATTAGCTCGCGCGTATCTGCCGGAACCTTGACTCAGGCCACCGCGTATACCGCGTTCGATGAATATTATCATGTCAATGTCGGTGAGCAGTTCGAAATTTATGCAAGTATGCTTCAACATGGCGTCCCATGTAAAACCTGGCAAAGTATAGTAGATCGCTGTATTCGCCCAAGGTTTGAATGGAGAACCGTCGCCAGACGTTCGCGGCGTGTGTGTAATTGGTTTCGGATACAGTGTCACCGGTCAAGGAACTGTAAAACGTTTCGCGCGGTGGTAAACACACGTGTCCTCCAGCTTGTCAACGCAATCTACGTATTCGTATGGAAATACACCTTTTCGCGTCAAAAAATGAAAATCCTCGATCGATAATTGTGAAAATTGAGAACGTACAATTTTAACTTATCTCTGCATAGAAAAGATGCTAATTTATCGAGGCTGCTACTCAAAAATTTATATAAATCGATAAACTGCAACTTTATGTCGCTTCGCGAATCTAATTTTTCGGCGGTATCTTTGACGTGTTTCGTGATCGAGATGTATTTTTCTTTCGTGATTGGAAGCAATTCTACATGTCCTTCGAAAGCGGTAGCTATTTCTTTTATGATAAAATGTACGTCGTAGCCGGATAAATTGTGAAAAACTATGGAAATGCAATGCGAATTTTTGTAATTTAGATTACAGTTGGAATGTGTGGGACCTCTATAACGACCGGTCAAGTGGCAATGATCGCGTACTCGCACGTCGTCCGGCGCAAACGGTTTTTCGCAAAGTAACAGTGCGTCGCGCTGTGAAATATCTCCCGCTCGTTTCACGTTAATTCTGTCATGCGAACATTACCGGATAAGATAATCTTTACGTCGTGTGCTAAACGTCTTAGTTCCTCGGCGAACCACGCGACGCAATCATTATCGCGACGAAACCGATACGCGGATAACGAGTCGTCGTACGAGCACCGCACGTAAAAACCCGATGATGTTGAAACCTGAACGTGGACATTCTCGGATCCGCATCCGTCTTCTCGAGGGTACATTCCAGGTCGGCGAACACGACGAACGGAACTCGTTCCTTCAATCCTTCCAGCTGTGATTCTTGAAGCTAAGCCACTTGTCGTCCTCGTTGTTTATCTCTCGGTAGTCTACTCCGTGGGCTTCCAATTTCAATGTAAACAGCTGTAAAAAAACACAATTTTTTGTAAATTTTTATATTAAAAAAAATATTCTATAATTTTATTAAAAAGAGTATAGATACTCATTGATCGCAAAAGTATTTCCGACCATGGTGCATGCTAAGTTGCGAGCTAACGAGGCGGAGTAGGTTCTTTATCCACGCGAAATGACCCACGTTGTCGTCTCGCGGATCCTGCACGTACAGCAAATTGACATGCTTTTCTCTCTTCCGGTCGGTGAGTCGTATCGGGAGAACGTTTGACGTCTTATGTCCCTCGATGGTATACTAGGGTGGCTCTTATTTCTCAAGGTTTGAATTTTCTTCGCACTACCTCTCAGTTTGGTTCCATTTTATGAAAAAATAATCTGTGTAAAATTTTAGCTTAATCGGATAAAGGGAAAGGGTGCCTCCACTGCCCTCAGAACCTCAAAAATCATAAAATCACAAAAAAAATTAATTTTATTGAAGTGAAACTTCTTTAGGCACGGTAGTGAGTTCGATTCGCGACACGAAAAAGTGTAACGAAAGTGAAACTTCTTTGGTACGGTAGTAAGTTCGATTGTGCGACACAAAAAGTGTAACGAAAATTTGACCAATAGGCGTGCGGCGTTGGCGAGACGGTTCTTCTTCTGGCACGGTAGTAAGTTCAATTATGCGACACGAAAAGTGTAACGAAAATTCGACCAATAGTCGTACGAAATGAAACTTCTTTGGTACGGTAGTAAGTTCGATTGTGCTACACGAAAAGTGTAACGAAAATTTGACCAATAGGCTTACGGCGTTGGCGAGACGGTTTTTCTTCTGGCACAGTAGTAAGTTCGATTATGCGACACGAAAAGTGTAACAAAAATTCGACCAATAGGCGTACGAAATTCAACTTCTTTAGTACGGTAGTAAGTTTGATTGTGCGACACGAAAAGTGTAACGAAAATTCGACCAATAGGCGTACGAAATGAAACTTCTTTGGTACGGTAGTAAGTTCAATTGTGCTACACGAAAAGTGTAACGAAAATTTGACCAATAGGCTTACGGCGTTGGCGAGACGGTTCTTCTTCTGGCACAGTAGTAAGTTCGATTATGCGACACGAAAAGTGTAACAAAAATTCGACCAATAGGCGTACGAAATTCAACTTCTTTAGTACGGTAGTAAGTTCGATTGTGCGACACGGAAAGTGTAACGAAAATTCGACCAATAGGCGTACGAAATGAAACTTCTTTGGTACGGTAGTAAGTTCGATTGTGCGACACGGAAAATATAACGAAAATTCGACCAATAGGCGTACGAAATGAAACTTCTTTGGTACGGTAGTAAGTTCGATTGTGCGACACGGAAAGTGTAACGAAAATTCGACCAATAGGCGTACGAAATGAAACTTTTTTGGTACGGTAGTAAGTTCGATTGTGCTACACGGAAAGTGTAACGAAAATTCGACCAATAGGCGTACGAAATGAAACTTCTTTGGTACGGTAGTAAGTTCGATTGTGCGACACGGAAATGTAACGAAAATTCGACCAATAGGCGTACGGCGTTGGCGAGACGGTTCTTCTTCTGGCACGGTAGTAAGTTCGATTATGCGACACGAAAAGTGTAACAAAAATTCGACCAATAGGCGTACAAAATTAAACTTCTTTAGTACGGTATAGTAAGTTCGATTGTGCGACACGGAAAGTGTAACGAAAATTCGACCAATAGGCGTACGAAATGAAACTTCTTTGGTACGGTAGTAAGTTCGATTGTGCGACACGGAAAGTGTAACGAAAATTCGACCAATAGGCGTACGAAATGAAACTTCTTTGGTACGGTAGTAAGTTCGATTGTGCGACACGGAAATGTAACGAAAATTCGACCAATAGGCGTACGGCGTTGGCGAGACGGTTCTTCTTCTGGCACGGTAGTAAGTTCGATTATGCGACACGAAAAGTGTAACAAAAATTCGACCAATAGGCGTACGAAATTAAACTTCTTTAGTACGGTATAGTAAGTTCGATTGTGCGACACGGGAAGTGTAACGAAAATTCGACCAATAGGCGTACGAAATGAAACTTCTTTGGTACGGTAGTAAGTTCGATTGTGCGACACGAAAAGTGTAACGAAAATTTGACCAATAGGCGTACGGCGTAGGCGAGACGGTTCATCTTCTGGCACAGTAGTAAGTTCGATTATGCGACACGAAAAGTGTAACGAAAATTTTCGACCAATTGGCGTACGAAATGAAACTTCTTTAATTGGTACGGTAGTAAGTTTGATTGTGCGACACGAAAAAACGTCACGACATAGTGTCACGAAAATTCGACCAACAGGCGTACAAAGTGGAACTCCTTTTGGATCGGTAAGTAAATTCGATTTTGCAACTCGAAAACGCGTCACGAAAATTCGATCAGGCGTACGGCACTGGCAAGACGGATATAGTGAGAACTGCGTATAACACTATATTTTCGAGTTGCGGGCGGCTTGGAGTGACTAATTCCGTTGCATTGTTTTTGTATTAATTTCAGAAAAGTTATGGCAAAGCCTTGCCTTCAGAAGTTTCACTTCTAACGCGCGTGGCAACCACACGCATAATTTTTTTTTATATACTGTCTTTTTTACGCATTATTTTTAAATCACGTCACATTTTTTGGAAGAGCACTTGCACGTGACTCAATCACACGCTGAACAATATCGTTCGGAATATTGAACGACATAGTGCGTAACCATAAAATGATGAAGGCTGAAGAAGGGAACATCAAAGTGCCAATTATTAATAAAATCATCAAGATCACAATTCTTTCAAGCATCAATATATAGCTAGGATCATTGATAAGGTACATTGACAGATGTACCAAGTTATTCATCACCGCCAATTCGACGTACTTCCCAATACCTGTATGAATCTTAATGTACAGAACTTTACACTCATACTTGCGCTTTTCAATAATTTCAGTCGCCGAATAGCTATAGTCAACAATAGGTTTAATATAATATGGCACAACGTTAGCACAGCGAGCTGCACGTGATTCTTTCTCGCTAACGCACTCGTCCCGCAGCCGTCGATACACTTTCTGTCTTACGTTAGATCTTCAGTTATAAGATCTTCAGTTATAATAACGACTCTTTGTCTAACAATGCGCTCACTGGTTCCGCGTATACCGAGTTTGCGATCGCAAAGAAACTGCACCGGCGATATTCGTTGCACATCCGTCAATTTTACTCCTTGATCTTCTTCACGCAAAGCATCGGTGACATCTTCTATTATATGCTCATCCTCAGAGTCTGGAAACTCTATAGAGTTTTCGTCACTTATCCATTCCATGTTGCGCATGCTATATAATGCCCCACTCGCAATAATGTTTTTTTCACTTCGTGCAAATTGGGCACATGTTGCACGAAAATGTCATGTACAATGATTTACGACAATTTAAGCAGGCGCGGAAATGCATCGCACGGTGTAACTCAATGAAGTGTTTTCGGACAGCGTACATGTGCCTGATATTAGTGTTTGACAAAGTGATCATGCACGAAGCACATTGTGCAAGTGCACCACCCGTTGAATAATAAAAGTATATTACGCACTGTTTCATACGTAAATTCATCGCAACGATTTCCGAACGAGGCACTGTCTTGCGGGTAACTTCCTTAAAGTCATCGTTTTCATCACTTTTATAGTCACTGTCCGGTGACAACGGGCGATTATTGTCTAGCTCCATTTCTTCTTGCTCACTGTTATGAAAAAAACGTTCACGTCGCGAAAGCTAATGTTTTTTTTCACTTCGTGCAAATTGAACACATATTGCACGGCAATATTTGGTATAATAGAGTACTACAATTTTTGCAAAATCGACCATTTATTACGTTGTACAACTCGGTTATATGCTTTCGAACAGTATATATGTCTCAAATTCAGTGTCTGCGTAAGCGATCATACACGAAGCACACACGATATAGAACCGTCTTTATAATAGAAATAAATAACGTAACACTTCGTACGTCCATTTAGCGCTAAAATTTCGGGACGCGACACTATTTTATTGATAACTTCTTTACGGCTATCGTCTTCCTCGCTGTTATAAGTGCTGTCCGGTGACAACGAACGATCCTCGTCGGATGAATCTACATCCATATCGAAATTATTGTCTATCTCCATTTTTTTATGCTCACTGTTACAAAACAACTTTTTTTCCTTCATACCGCCCACTTGATACAGAAAACCTTCATCCCCGAGTATGAACGTTCGCGTCGCGACAGCTAGCCAAAGACTGATCAATCATCCTAGCGACGATGGATGTCTATGCATTTGTATAATTACCGTTAGATATATTTTGTTTATACATTCTAGCAGCCGGACATCGGCGCTCGCTCTTACAATATGCCGCGCCACCCCGCGCGCAGCCGGGATATTCTGCGCCGCGACGGTTAAATCGTCATCGACACCGTCTATTCCTAGAAAAAAAAACATGAAGAGAACTCCATGACGGTTAAATCGTTATCAACACCGTCTCTTCCTAGATAAAAACATGAAGAGGACTCCGCGACGGTTAAATCGTCATCGACACCGTCTCTTCCTAGAAAAGAAACATGAAGAAAACACCGCGACGGTTAAATTGTCAACGACGACAAATTTTATCACGTTTACATTTGTCAATTAAATTACAGCATCCGAACGTCGGCGTCGACGCTTGCCCTTGTATAAACTTCTACAAGGTTCTCGAAGGATGAGATCATTGCAGAGGCAAGTGTCTCGCAATCTAAGTCTATTTTGTTTATATTTGCCGATAAAATTCAAGCAGCCGGACATCGGCGCTCGCTTTGGTAATATGACAACCCCTCCCCCGCGGACCCCTTGCCCTATAACGCGGATCCCCCCCTTCCCCGCGGACTCTTCGCCCTAAAACGCGGACCCTCCTTTCTCCCCACGTGACGACTTTTCCTAGAAAGAAAACCTGTCATAGGCGCTTGCATCTGAAGTATTTATAAATGTTTATTCAACGTTTATAAATGTTTATTCAATGTTTATAAATGTTTATTTAATGTTTATAAATACTATCGGCCGAACATCGATATAATAATTGTTTATAGAACATGTCCCGACGCGCTAGCCGCTCTGATAAACCCCCTTTCTCTGCCCCCCTTGCCCTCGAGTTCCCCCTTGCCCCGCTCCCCCCTCGGAGCACCCGGCCTTGAAATCACATATATTCCCTACTTATAAGGATCACTTAAGGTGATCCGCAGTGAACTGATTCAAGGTTTAAGCATTTTGCAGCATCTCGTAGGTTTACCTCTTATATTGAACGCGTGAGGATTTTTAATTACGAGAAAATATGCTGCGTGGCGGCAGCGCGTGTTACTAGCGTGATGGCAGATTAAGTCAAATTGAGTTTCTATAAGGTGAGCCATTTTAATTGACACAGGCAAATATCTCAAAAAATATTTAAGGTATGGATGTTTCGGACAAAAGTCAGAGAAAATGAACACTTCACGATATTTCATATTTTATATTAAAAGTATTGTAACAAAATTTTAAATATCTTAGGAAATTCTTAACGAAAGAAAGCTTTGTTATAGTGTTTTGGAAAAGTCTCAACGAGATCTACAACTTTTATTTCAAGGAAAAAATCAAGTTTAATTTAAAAAATTAGTCGCCTTTATTTCTTGAAAATGACATCTGCAGCATGATTCACGTCGGAATTATGTGTCCTCCTTTAGACCATACAACATTTGTCTGAAATATTTTTCCGTGTCTTCCATATTTTTCGAGATATTTGCCTGCGTTGATTAAAATATTCACTCTATATTCTGAGTAGTATGAGAATGTACAAAAAGTAATATACTTCTGTGAGATATTACAAGTATGTCCTGAGAATTTATGAGAAATAATATACTACTAAAGATGTTATAGAAATGTTCGAAGTATATTATATATTCTTTTTATTAATTCCCAGTATATTTACAATCTGTCTTATGACATTAAGTAAATTGTATATGCTACTAATACATGCTGACATTATCCCACTGGAAAATGCCTTTAACAATTACAATCGCTAAGGATTGGATATGACTACCTGACAAATTTTATCTAAATCTAATGGTAGAATCTAGTGGTTTAAATCTCTTTAATCTCCGTTTGTCGAACTTTTCTAAGAGGAGTTTAGTTGCAAGCGTATTTGGATGCGAATCTAATCTTAGTATGTACTTTCCAGAATAATGTTTTATTGTATCTTTAACGGTTGCGATTTTCAGGTCTCTACGTATAATTTCATTGGGTACAAACCAAGGCGCGTTTACTAGTATTCGAAGGACTTTGGACTGAAATCTTTTTAGGATTTCTATGTTTGAATTCGAGGCAGATCCCCAAAGTTGAATTCCATATGTCCACACCGGAGTTAATATTGATTTGTAGAGCAGTACTTTATTGTAAAAAGAGAATTTGGATGTGCGTCCTAGAAACCAGTACATCTTTCTGATTTTATGATCTAGTTGCATCCTTTTTTTCCATATGTGAGTTTTCCACGTTAGTCTGCGGTCCAGATGCATACCTAAGTATCTGACTGATTCAGATTGCGGAATTTCCTTATTGTTTAGTTTGATCAGCGGGCATGTATCTTTGTTCAGAGTTAATGTTACATGAACAGATTTGTTTACCATTATGCGCCAGGTTTTAAGCCATACTTGTAGTTTCTCAATATTTTTTTGGAGATTACTTGTTGCAAGGAGTCCTTATGTGAGGATAGAAGAGCTGTATCGTCAGCAAAAGTGCATGTGGTTGTCTGTTGAGTTGTTGGTAAATCGGATGTAAATATGAGGTACAGCAAGGTGCCCAGAACACTACCTTGTGGGACTCCGGATTTGATGGGCCGCAGTTTTGAGTATTCTTCTTGATGTTTTATTATGAAGTATCTGTCTGTTAGGTATGACTTTAATAATAGATACAGGTTGTGTGGTAGGAGTTTTTTAACTTTATATAGTAACCACGGATGCCAAACTTTATCGAAAGCCTGGGTTATATCTAAAAATACCGCTGAGCAGTACTTCTTTTCCTCCAGAGCTTTATTTATTTCTTTAACTTTATATCTTTAACTACCCTATGTACTTGCTCAATTGTTGCGTGTTGCTCCCGAAAACCAAATTGGTGTTCTGGGATGATCTTTTCACTTATCAGAATTGGTTTGATACTTCTTAATAACAGTTTTTCAAAAATCTTAGACAGGATGGGTAACAGGCTAATGGGTCTGTACGAAGTACATTCCTCTGGGTCTTTTCCCGGTTTAAGAATTAGAGTTATTTGTACTACTTTTCATAGTGCTAGGAAGTAGTTTAGCCTTATTAAAGTATTAAATATAATTGTTAAAAATCTTATAGCCTTAAGTGGCAGCTCTTTTAGAATAATTCCGTTAATTAGGTCAAATCCCGGAGCCTTTTTCGCATTTAAGTCCTTATGTATTATATATTTGACTTCTTTAACAGTTATTTTTTGGATAGGTATATCCATTTGCAGCGGTGCCTCAAGAAATTCACAGATTTCATTTTCGTACTCTGCGGGTAATTCTTGCGGGTACGGTTCAAAAACTTTACTTAGATGATCAGCGAATAATTTGACTTTATCTTTGTTACTCTTTGCCCATTTCCTGTTATCTTGGCGTATAAGTGGAATTTGTCGTTGTGGATTTTTTATTTTTCTCATGGCCTTTCAGAGCGAATAGTCAGTGGCTTCAGTGGGCGCTAAATTGGAGAGGTACTCTTCTACTTCTTTGTTTTGCTCACTACTTATTATTTCCTTCAATTGTTTGACGGCCTTATTACATTTTTCCTTATCTAGTGGAGACCTAGTTTTTTGCCAGATTTTTCTGAGTTTTCTTTTTTCCAGAATTTTGGATTTTATGTTTGTTGAACAGTGTGTTACTTTTTCGGAGTCTTGTTTCTCAGGTGTTGATTTCCACGCAGCTTTTTGAATTAAGATGTTGAAATTATCTATTGTAACTTCCAAATCCTCTTTGGTTTTGAGACGTATGTTGCAAGTTAAATGTTCGTTAAGAATTTCTCTGAATAAGTTCCAATTGGTGTTTTTATTGTACAGGAATGGAGATTTCTCTTTCTTTATTACTGTAGTACTTAGCGTGACTAATATAGGAGAATGATCTGATGACAAATCAAAGCATGATTCTGCTTTAAAGTAGTGCTCTGTATGCCCTTTGACATGCAAAAATCTATGACGTCGGGGATTTTTCTACGGTCCGTGGGCCAATATGTTGGTTCTCCTGTGGAGATTGGATGGAAATTGTTTTCTAACATTGACTGGTAGAGTTGTCGGCCTTTAGGGGTGGGTATATGAGATCTAGATCCCCACCACGAGTGTTTCACGTTGTAGTCTCCACCTGCAACAAATCTTAGACAAATCTAGTTCCAAGAGTTTTGAAAAAACCAGTGTATTGTGCCTGTTTTATTGAATGCTTGGGTGCATGGACTGTATATTGCTGTCAGGGTAATTGGTCCTTTCCAGTCTTCTATTGTTATACTCGTTGCCTGAAGGTACTATTCCGAAAATTTTTCATTTACGTGGTGTTTGATAGTTGACTTGACAATTATGGCTGAACCGCCATGGGCTGTTCCATCTGTGGAATGGTGTTGAGTATCGTATACGTTATAATGCGGAATAATGCGGGAGACGTCACATCCGGTGAGTAGGATTTGTCAAGCCTGATTTTGCTCTCCCGATTGAATTTGTTTTCTGTCTCTTCTTGCCCTGTGGGGCGCTCTTCTTTCTTGCAGATTTGGCCTGGCAATTGATCGGCCTCCGCTGAATGTTGGAGGCGCATTGATCTGGTCTTGTTTGCCAATTTACTCACAAACTATTCCTGGCCTAACCTATACAACGGCACATCAACGGCTCGGAGAACATCCACGATAGTGGCGCGGGTTTGCGCAGGCGCGCTGCGTTCCAGATGATCTTTCCTAAGCGCTAAGTATGAATCCAACTAATGGAAATTCAAGCGTGGAGAGGCAACCCTCGCAGTCTGATTTATCCTGCCTACAACTACAACAACAGTATCTACAACAGACAAACATACAACAGCATGCACAGGAAAGTCAGCAGTCCATCCAAAATCAAAATCAACCTTGGCATAAAGTTGAGAATAAAAAAAGACTGAGAAACAGTCCGGATACACTAACAAACAATAAACGGCAAACACGAATTAACGACTGGCTCAATAAACAGCATTCAATAAGTACTAGTATATATATGAAAAATTAAACCTCGATGAAACTCTGGAACCAAATTCTGAAGATAGCTTTTCTACAGCAAACAAAACTGTAATTAAGTCTCCACCAATCTATATAGAGTGAGTCGAAAATATTGTCCCGTTAAAATAAGTACTGAATAAAACTGCTAAAGATCAATACACATTAAAAATCCTAAGAGACAATATGGTAAAAATTCTCCCCAGTATCTCCCCATAATGGAAGCACTTAAGCAAAAAGGAAGCAGTGGTTTTACTTATTAATGTAAAATAGATAGAAAATTCAAAGTGATGCTACGAAACATGCATCCCACAGCAGACATAAAGGAAATTAAAGAAGAAATTGAAGCAAAAAATCATAAAGTCTTAAGAATAACTAATATACTAGACTCCAGATCAAAAAACCTCTTTTATTATTCTTCATTGAGTTACAACAACAAGGTAACAATAAGGACATCTATGAAATTAAACAACTTCTAAACACAATTATAAATTTCAAACAACCATTTAAAAAAAGGGATATCCCACAATGAACTAGGTGTCAGGCATTTGGCCACACAAAAAACTATTGTTTTAGACGCCCGAGGTGCGTTAAATGCGCGGAAAACCACCTGACCTCCGACTGTCCTAGGAAAGACAGATCTAATGAAGTAAAATGCCATAACTGTGGAGGCAATCACTCCGCTAGCTACAAAGGCTGCGAGGTCCGCAAACAATTACAACAGAAGCTTTTTCCCAGATTAAGAGAAAAAAAGAAAAACGAACTTATTGCAGGTACGGAAGAACCACCAAGCAGACCAACAGTTAAACTCACCCAGCCCAACGTAAGTTATGCACAAACAGTAAAAGGAGGTAACGCGTCAGCGCAACAACAATATACGGAAGACAGAGACATAAATAATAACAATAATAACCAAACTAATATAAAACTAGAGGAAATAATCATTAAACTAATGGAAAAAATGGACATTATGCTCAACCTGTTTGCTACAGTAATTGCTAAAATAAAATAATGGCTAGCATACTTAAAATCGGTGTATGGAACGCTAATGGCTTGGCTCAAAGAACTAAAGAGCTAAAATACTTTCTTTACGAACAAAACATAGATGTTATGCTAATCTCAGAAACTCATTTTACCAAAAAAAATTATCTAAAAGTATATTATATACGGTACGTATATTTACAGTACGAGTACAGAACATTTGAATGATATCATCTATATATATAACATAGAATGTCTGTATGTATTTATGTATGTTCTTTGTACACTCTTAAACTATTCGACCAAAATTTTTCCAATTTTTCGGGAAATAATTAATTAAATTTCAAAGAATTGTATATAAAACAGGGGTAAAATTTCCTGGGGAGTGCCATAAAGTGTATAATTTTTTGTTACCAATTTTTTGGGAAACCGGTATCAAAAATTTTTCAAATTTTTAGAGAAATAATAGACCGAATCTTAAAGAATTGTATATAAAACAGGGGTAGAATTTAACGGGAAGTGCTATAAATTGTATAGTTTTTCGTTACCGATCTTTTTTGGAACCGGTATCCGAAATTTTTCGGGAAATAATTGACCGAATTTCAAAAAATTGTATATAAAACAGGGGTAAAATTTCCTGTGCCATAAAGTGTATAATTTTTCGTTACCAATCTTTTGGGAAACCGGTATCAGAAATTTTTCAAATTTTTAGGAAAATAATAAACCGAATCTTAAAGAATTGTATATAAAACAGGGGTAGAATTTAACGGAAAGTGCTATAAATTGTATAGTTTTTCGTTACCGATCTTTTTTGGAACCGGTATCCGAAATTTTTCCAATTTTTCGGGAAATAATTGACCGAATCTTAAAGAATTGTATATAAAACAGGAGTAAAATTCTCGGAGAGTGCCATAAAGTGTATAATTTTTCGTTATCGATCTTTTTGGAAACCGGTATCAGAAATTTTTCCAATTTTTTTGGAAATAATTGACCAAGTAGAAAAAAATTGGTTACGACATGTTTAATCCATGAACACTCCTTATGTTTGTTCACAATAAGGATATTGAAACATAAACAAAGTTGTTTTAAGAAAAACGACTCCCGGGCGAAGCCCGGGTAACCAGTTAGTGTGCTATATGAGCAATTTGCTTCAAACAATGATTTATTTAATATTCGTTACATTTTTCAGCAACATCTTATGCCCGGAGGTTCTATTGGTGTTTATTAGTGTTCCATTGGTGTTCAGTTTATATATTATTGATGGAAATAAATTACATATTGTTGCTGCAAACAGTTTGCAGCAACAATTTACATATCTTTGCTGTAAAAGCATCATATGTATGAATCCTAGACAATATACGATTCATGTTTATGCAATGTTTGTGGCAACAACACATAAATTGTTTTCAGTAACACGTTTGCATGATTTTGCACACTCATGTTTTGCTATCAAGGTAACTTCAAAGTATTTTCGAAGTGTGCCGAAGTGATCGAAGTGTTATGCAAATATCTTTTTATTTAGAAATGGCACGCAAGAATTCTCAACGTGTCAATTCTCAACGTTTCTTGCTTCTGATAGTACAGGCGAGATATAGGAAAAAGCGGTGGTAAATATTTCTTTTTACACAGCCAACCCCGATGATCTTGACCTTGACATATGTTGTCAGGGGCATGATCTTGAGTAACTTTTTCTTATAACTTAATCGTCACTCATTGCTTGTTTAAAAGTTATAAACAAAAAAAGTTTGAAAAATATACGAATTTATGTCACTACTAAGGGAGGTAATTTGCTGATATGTGTGCTGATGTGTGTATAGACAGTACACATGTAAGTGGGAGAGAGGCGGTGCCATGTTTAATACGTTGCTGAATGATTGTAATTAATGTATTTGCAGTAAGAAGATCTTTTACTGGGATAATAATTGTGCAACTATGTTACAAACAAGGTCTATTATTGTACAGTTCGGGTTTTCAACTTTTCACGCAAACTGAGGTCCACCCCCACCCCCTGTTTGCGGGGGAGGGGCAGTAGTCTCATTAAATATGCACCACCCTCTTTCTCCAAGAAATCCACTATAAGCCTGCCCTCCCTATTCATTTTTTTGTCCTTTGACCGTCTTATTCCTAGATTCCCTGTCCCCTCATTTTTGTCCTCTTCGCCTACCTCCCCCTTCCTTTTCTGTCGTCGCGTTAAAATTCCCCTTATCAGTGTTCTAACTCCTGCCTCTCTGTCCTCTTCCCACTGCTCTAAACTTTACAGCGCCTTCTCAATGCCCTCTCCTGCATGAACTCCCACTATCCTCCATCTCTCCTCCTCACTATCCCTTACCTCACTCTACCCATCATAATCCCATCTCCACCCCCACAATCCTTTCTCCCTTCTCCACCACAAACACAAACACACACACACACACACACACACACACACACACACACACACAACTTCTTCTTAATACCCATAACCATTCCCCCCGTAGCTTTTTCCTTCTTGTTTTTTCTCTTCGCCGCTTGCGCTCTCCACTCACCCTCCTGGTAACATTTTTTTTATTCTTTTCCACCCTCTATCATCTAGCCATGTTTCCAACAACACCATTACATCCCATTTCTTCAATCCTGACCAAAACTCTTTATCTTTGTTTTCTAGCCCTGCCGCGTTCTAAAAGGCAACACTCCACTCCTTCCCTCCCTACCTCTTCTCTCCCTCTCTTCTCTACTACTCCTACTCTGCTCTCCTCTCTTTCCCCCCATCTCTTTCCTTCTTTTCTTTCCTCTCCCATCCCTTAAAACCTTCTCTTTCTCATCCCATTTCCAGCATTGCTCACTTATCCATAGCTTTCCGTATCCGATCCTCACCCTTCTTCCCCTTCTTTCCTCTTTTCTCGCGATTTCCTCTAACCTCCATCTCATTTTTCTCTCTTTCCACGTCCAGTCTTCCATAATCCTCTCCTTCCTATCTTTCAACTCTCTTTCTCTTTTTCTTCATAACCTCCTCTACGTTTCTTCTCATCTTTAAAACGCTTAGCACCTCCTCCACCGCTCTTCTCTCATCTTCCCTTCTTTTATCTCCAAACCTTCTATTATTACATTCTTCCTCCTCTCTTCACGCTCCTTCTTCTCTAATCTCCTTTCCAACTCTCTTATCTTATCCCCCATTTCCCCCCTTTCCTTTTTTGCCTGCCTTATCCCCTTTCCTTCCCCTCTCTCTATTTGTTTCCAACTTTTCTACCTTTCTTTCTAAACCACTAATGCAGTTTATTATCTTCTTCCTCTCCTCCTTCCATCTCCTCTCCTTCTTCTCAGCTCCTCCATTTCCTCTCTCAACCCCTCCCCTGCTCTCTAAATCCCTCCTTCACCTCCTCCATCAACTGTCTAAAATCCTCCTTCCACCCTTTCATCCTTCTCAATTCTTTTATAACCTCCTCCACTTCCTCCCTTCACTCACTCTTCTCCTTCTTTCCTTTGCCTGACGATTTGGGGGTCTTTTTACTATCCCTTAGCTAAAGCTTCTTCCTCCTCCCCTCCCTCCCCAGCATTTTCTCTCTTCCTTTTTAACACGTCCTCTACCTTCCCGCTGCTCCCGCTTTTTACTTCCTGCGTCTTCTTCTCCCCTTCATTATACTCCATTCTCCCAATCATTCTATTCCTTCTGCCTACCGCTTTCTACCTTTCCGACTCTTCCCTTCTAGTAACTCCATAGCCTGCCTTTGTCTCAGCCCCGCGCACACTCTATACTTCGCGTACTCCTCGACTACCTCCCGCTCAACACCGTTCTCTCTTTACGCTTCACGTACTTTTTGTTCGTCCCGCTCTCAAGCACGCTTCCAGCACTCTTTTCTCCCTCTCCCCCTTTATTTCACGGTCTCCCTCCACACGTACTCTCGCTCCTCGACTCTCTCCTTCTCACATACACACCTCCACTAGCCTTCTTCTACGCTCTCACACTGCCGAAAAACACACGTCTAACCGCCACATGACAGTCTATCGCACCGGAAGCGGAAGTCCTGCTAAAACTATAATTAATGCTATCAGTAAGAAACGCAATACTAACATAGTAGCAACAACAGGTAAGGCCCCGGACACACACTTTTTCGTAACAGTAACAGTAGGATTTTGACCAATCGCGTTGCTCGATTCGAAAACGTACGGCCGTACGTTCCCGAATCGAGTAACACGATTGGTCGAAATCCTACTGTTACTGTTACGAAAAAGTGTGTGTGGCCAGCTTAACATTGTTCATAAAAAGTAAAGTGAAAAATTACTTTACAAAATTGGCGACGCAAAGATTCTCCCCAGCGCATCTGGTGACCGCAAGTTGAACTGACGTAAATCAGACAAATTTAAATTGTCATGTAAAAGCTAAAATTCGTAAACGATGAATACTAGCTTTTTGAAGCAAAATCTTATTTTTCCTACATCATGTTATTTTAAAATATAAATAAAGAGAAATTAAGAATAGTTTCTTTAGTAAAGAGAGTTATAATGGAAAGTTGTAAATAAGGATGGTACAAACCAAACTTTCAAAGGAACAGCTTAACTAGTAGTGAGCAATAACATTAAAAAATATTTTGTTTTGGAAATGTTTTATTGTACGAAACTTACCAATTTTATATCACATAACTAACAATTGTAATAATCTTTAAGTCAGTGGCAACCCTGAAGCAGTACAAAATTTCTTAAATATTATAATTACACATTTATTAAATTTTCTAACACAACTATTTGTACAATTTAATTTGATTTTATTTAATTCCATTGAAATTTCAATTTTATTTCTTTTCATTAAAAGTAAATAAACTTATAGTATAAAATTATAACAATTATTCACATAATTATGGCAAACACCTAATCAAATTTATTTATTATTATGATTAGTGGTGCAATATTAATAGAAATGTAAATGAATCAATAAAAAAATCAGGAATTTATTGATATAAAAATTCGTAATAGTATGGCTATGAGAGTCAAACGCAGTTGTCTGTGCGTAGATGATCAGAATCACTGATTTATTCCAAACCCATTCCAAATAAATTAAAATCAAACGTTTTATTTTCTTATTTATTTGACCGACACGTTTTATAATTTGACTTGACCTACAAGTTTACAATTTTCATTGTTTATACACCAAATCTTTATTAGTTTTATTTCTTACTTATTTGACCTACACGTTGTATAATTTGACTTAAAACGTCTGCCTGTTAATACCGTTTCGTGCGTCGTGCCGTCGGGATCTCAGAATCCCTTGTACAGATTATACATTTTCCTTTGTGATGTTCACACCGCATTTATATACCCGCCTTGCTTGGCTTATTTTGATGCATTTGTTCTCCAGACTATTTGGTAAGTTACCATAGAATTTTTAATTAATACCTGGTGTAATAAGGTAACTATTTTTACAGATATGGATCTAGTAGTCTTTTTCAATTTCGTTTCTTGAAATCTCCAAGCAGGAAACTTACCACGTTGGAATGGAGAACTGTGCAATATTTTAATTTTATTCGTCGTTTGATATCGCTGAAGATGGCTTGATCTATAAGCTGAAACGTTCGATTGTAATTCATTTGGAATGGATTTGGAATAAATCAGTGATTCTGATCATCTACGCACAGACAACTGCGTTTTACTCTCATAGCCGAATATCATCATATTACGAATCATATTACGAATTTTCAATTTCGAGAGTCTTAATAACTTATTATTTTATTGATATGAGTTGAACCACAACTAACCTACGAACAGTCTGTCTGTTTTACGCCAGTTTCACATTTTGCCACCAGGAGCGCTCGCGAAATCTTTGCGTCTCCAATAACTGGGGAATTACATTGATAAGCGATCACTTTTCGTATTACTTTGAATCATTATGGGTCCTTACTTGACACAAGGAAGAAAAAACTGACGTGCAATGCGTAGTACGGTTGAATTGCGCGAACATACATGAACAAGAAAGATCAAGTCAAACCAGGTATTTTCTATCTAATCACCTCACAATTTTGATATATTATATAATTGTGTTACAATTTATTTACTATAACATACATGTTTTTATTTGCAAAAATAATGTTAATAAAAAATATTTATTTATTTAAAAAATTTTTTTTAAATAAATAAGTTTTTTAATTGTTACAACAATGTATAAAAATAATTATAGCACTGATACAAATTAAAACAATATAGTAATCAAATGCGTATACATTGCATAATTCATTTCTTTGATTAATATTAACCAGATATCAGTTTTTTGTAAATATCTCAAAAATTATAAATTTTAAGGAAAAAAATGACGAAGTACGTTTTGTAGATCTCGATCAGATCTACAACTTTGATCTCTTGAGTTTTTTTTATATTTCTCATAGTTTTTGAGAAAAACTTATTTGTTTACAGTTTCACGTGTATATTGTTTAAAAAAACATAGAACGGCAAAGGCGATTTTGGTGGATTTTGGATATGTATATATTCACTTTATTGTAGTTACCTCTCGGTTTTACAAGGCGTTTTTACGGAACGTACTCAAACCGTTACATATCCTCTGTTCTCATTTGACTCTATACAATCCAAAAAATCCAAAAAGGGTCCACTTATACCTCTCTTACTGTCAATTGACTCTATACAATCCAATCATTTGGCTCTATACAATCCAAAAAAAATCCAAAAGGGGTCCGCTTATACATCTCTTACTATCAATTGACTCTATACAATCCAAAAGATTCCCCCCTTAACTCGTTCCTCCCCATTTTTCCTCCGTTCCCTCTGGTTTTTGTAACTTTTCTCTTCATTTCCTTCCTCCGTTTTCTTCTAGGTTTTCCTCTCGCGTTTTCCTCCTTTCTATTTGTATTCTCATCTCTTTCAGTTCCTTTTTGATTTCTTTAAGTCTGCCGCTCGGTTTTCTGTCCTACCTCCCTTATTTCCTTTATAACTTCCTTTATCCAGTCCGTCTTTTCCCTCCTCTGCTCAGTCCTCGTCGTCCTCTCCTTTCCTGTCATTTCCATCTGCCTCTCTTTCATTACGTTCCTTTTTCTCAGTACTGTCTTCTGAATTTCTCTTTTTTTTTCATGATTTCGTCTTCTTCGTCCAAACTTTCTTCCTCAACGTCGCTATCTTCATCATCTTCCTCGTTGTCACTGTCATCGTCATCTTCCTCTTGTGGTTTGCTTTTGCTCTGAATATGTTTCTTTTCTGCTTTCGTTTTACCTTTATCATTATTTCTGCTTCTAACCTCTCGCTTATCTTACTCGCCACTTGTCCGTTCTGTATTTCTCGCCTTCCACGCTTTCCGTCAGTGCGCCAACCTCATAGCCTCTCCTTCAGGTCTGCCAGCCCTGCCCGCTCCCAGCGCCGTCCTGTCTCTCTTCCTGGCTTCACTCTGCGCGTGCGCCCGCTCAGCCCGTACCAGACCTGCTCGCTCTCCGTTCCGTCCTGTCTCCCTTCCCGGCCCTACTCCGCGCGTGCGCTTAATCAGATCGTACCTCTCGCCTGTCTCTCGCCGCTTGTCCGCTTCGTTTCCTTCGCCTCCCCCGCTTCTCGTCAGTGCGCCAACCACATATCCCCTCCTTCAGGCCTGCCAGCCCTGCCCGCTCCCAGCGCCGTCCTGTCTCTCTTCCTGGCCTCTTCCTCGCTCCACGCTTCCACGCGTGCGCTCGTCGCTCGTGCCTGAACCGTTGCTGAGCTCCGGTAACTTAGCCGGTCAACTTCGACTTTATTAATTTTCATATTTTTTTATTGTTTGTTGGTCGTTTGTTGGTGATTGTTGGCCTAATTACAACGTTTGTTGGTTTTTAATTTTTTTTTAAATTTAAAAAGAAAAATTAGCATTAAGTTAGCCGGAAAAATTTTATTTTTAATTTCAAAAAAGCCTAATCGATGCGTAATCGTTTGCTGATGATTGTTGGTCTAATTTTAGCGTTTGTTGGTTTATTATTAGTCTTAAAAACGAAAAAAAACGAAAAATTATCTCACATATTAAAGTAATCAAAGATTGGTTTATTTGCCTACGACTTAAGCTTTATTTCTATCAATTTAAGGCTAACATCTATAAAACTGCCATATGAATACGGGCCTTAACATCGGCAGAAAATCGCGAAAAGATCAAGAAACATGGTGTATAAGTTTATAAGTTCTACTTTAAACATAAAATTGTGCTTAAAATGGATTAATTATGAATTTATCATTTTCTTCCCATGAACTCTTCATTCAAGACGCCTAATTGTCAAAGTACGTATAAAATAAATGTCAAACTTACCATATGTGCTAAAAAAAATGATAGAATAAAGTATATCATACATACCTAAATGTGATCACTTAAAAACATGATACAGTGTTTCATGATATGCGCATTATGTTTGCGTTTAAAGAACTAAAATTTAAATAAGTTGTATTTTTATAAATAAAGATTATTTATGTGATCATTAAGAATATATATTATTTTATAAGAATATAAGCTCTAACCTGATTGAATTTACATAAAATTGAAGAGAATTCTCGTATTCATACGTGAATATACGTTTCCTAGTAGAATTTTCTTGAAAAAAAACCTACTTCTCCAATGTATGCTTCCGTTTCTCACTTGTGGAAAGTGTTTTACTGTAAAAATTATAGATTTGTTTGAAGTAACAAAACGTCATTTTTTTTTAAGAATCTTATTATTTCATACAATTTTCATATAGATCCTAATGTTCATGTCTTTTACAATAAATAAGTACTATATGTATCTCAGGTCTATATTCCACTTCTTAGCAAGAACTATTCTTACAAATTATCTGCACAAGTTTCTTAAAATATAGTTTACTTACTAGGAACTCGAACTGGAGCTTTACGTTACATTGAAGTGCTATGCATTAGCAAACAGTATGTTTATATATAGTGAAACCGAATCTATAAGCAATATAATACATATACAGAGTAAGAGTTAGAGAATAGAATTAAATTCGCAGTTTACAAATAGTTTCGATTTACGTTGTACAAAATTAATGTTATAATGCATATAAACTACGTATATTCATATATCTATATATATATGTATAGATTATAAATAATACTTTTCTAGCGTCTAACTTCTCTTTATCATCTTTCATTTTTCAATAACTTCCTGAAAGCTAGCGTCAGTGTTATAAAATATAAGAACGTATATGGGCAAGAAAATAAAATGAATAATGCGATAATGATTTTAATCCTTTTCTCGTTATAGCACAAATGTGTTGTTAGGCCAAACGTTCTGTATCTTACAGCCATGGGTGCCACGAGGGATCCATTCTGCAAAGATTGTCATGGCTATTGGCAGCGGCTACTAGTGTGCTGACCTTACTGTCAATGCTATCGAAATTCGCGAGAAAATTTAGTCTACCGACAATCGCGTTGACCGCGTGGTTCACCATCTTTATCAGAAGTTCACCCTTTAGATCGGTCGGCTCTTGTGATGTGCCCTCGGCGTCTTCTTGCCGTTTATGGTCCGCGATCACTTCATCCCGCAAAATTGTGCGAAGTATAGCATGCAGCTGGAACGTGGGCTGAACCAAACAGCGCGCTGTGGCGATCGCGCTAGCGGTCAATGGTCCGCAAACTCCTGCAAAAGAATTAACATCGTGAAACCTGAAAGAATTTGGCAACGGTCTGCACAGTAATGAATATCGGATTTACTACAAGTATTTCTATATAACATTTGAATTTATCCAAGCACAAGGGATGTCTATATCAAGATATCTTTATTTTCACGTCGACAGACGAGAAAATTAAGATTGTGTCTGACTGACCTATAGTTGTAAGAAATTCGAAGATATTGGGCGTCAAGCGGAAAGGTACCGGTCTCTTTGCATCTAACTCTCCGGAGATGTCATCGATGTCGAATTTGAAATACGCGATGTTGATTAGACTGCGCAATTTCCAAAATCTATGTACTGAACTACGTATGCATCCTTCTGCGTATCAATATTCAGAACTTCCGCTCGATAAAGAGCTCTATCTTCAGAAAATATAGCTATAACTGCTGAACCAACCTAAAAAAAGTTACACTTTTATTAACTTGATCACAGTAAAAACAAAGTAACACTAAATATGCATTATAAAGAAATATATAACTTTACCTTTTATTTGAACCTTGAAGATTTTGTAAAACAGGTGCAACCTGTAACATAAATTATAAAGGAATATATATTAAAAAATATTCCTTTATAATACGCAGACAAGAACAGGTGACGAAGAAAAACCACCGAGATTTGTCTTCTGCGCAAATACTTGCTCGCGCTTCTTTCTTCTTAATTGCAACAATTGGTTTCTACGTTCATCTTTCCGAAGATTCTTCTCAAAATGCTTAGATGACTTTCCGATAACATTCTGTTTATCTATGCAAGAAAAAATAAAATATAAATCCTCTTATAGCGTTTTTCACTGGCAGAGCTGGTACGCACTCAGTGCACATTAAAGCTGTTGTACACTGATTTAATCTCTAATATTCAAAGTAAAATGCAAATATTTCGACTGATAAAATACGCAGCACATTTTTTATCAAATAATGCAATCATGATTTAACCTGTTTATACTAAGCATACACATTACGTTGATTTGTGTACGACGGCTTTAATGTGCAGTGCACTAAATGCGCACCAGCTCTGCCAGTGAAAAACGCTATTAAAAATCAAAGAACGTTCTGCTCAAAACATTAACATATAGAATTCTACATTAATTACCTTAATCTAATCTCACTCGGTCTCTCGTTGAAATGATGACGGCGCAAAAAGACAGGAATCACGAACCACCATGTTTCTTGATCTTTTCGCGATTTTCTGCCGATGTTAAGGCCCGTATTCATATGGCAGTTTTATAGATGTTAGCCTTAAATTGATAGAAATAAAGCTTAAGTCGTAGGCAAATAAACCAATCTTCGATTACTTTAATATTTGAGATAATTTTTCGTTTTTAAGACTAATAATAAACCAACAAACGCTAAAATTAGACCAACAATCATCAGCAAACGATTACGCATCGATTAGGCTTTTTTGAAATTAAAAATAAAATTTTTCCGGCTAACTTAATGCTAATTTTTCTTTTTAAATTTAAAAAAAAATTAAGAACCAACAAACGTTGTAATTAGGCCAACAATCACCAACAAACGACCAACAAACGATAAAAAAATATGAAAATTAATAAAGTCGAAGTTGACCGGCTAAGTTACCGGAGCTCCGTTGCTGCGCCTCGACGCCCCGCAGTGGTGCCAACCCGCTCTTTTGGAGGGGCCGGCACCCCGCGCCGTCTCGGCCGCAGCCGGGGTCTTCGTGTTTTGCGCCATCTCCTCTCACTGTTTCCGTCTAGCGCTGCTACTTCCCGGTAGCGATCTCGCCAGCACGCCTGCGCGTCTCTCCGTCTCCATCGTTCTCTCCCCCTCCTCCCGCTTTCCGCTTCCTTCTTCGGTCCTAACCTATAAGTCTCTTCCTTCCTGGAATCCTCTCGTTCTTGCTTCACGGACTGTTCCGTATATTCCCTTCATTTCCTCTTCTTCCTCTATGCTTCCTCCGTCGATCCCATCGCTCCCCCGAGGGCTTCCTTCCTTTTCCTTCCTTTTACTCCGGTTTCACTACACTTTCTTCCATGAGCCGACTGTTCGCTCCAACCGTCCAACCGGAAGCCCGATTTTGGATATGTTATTCAGTATATTTTTCTGAAAATTTTAAGCCTAAAAACGCACGTGATGCAATTTTTTCCGGGTCAAATCATATCTTGCCTGTACTATGACGTCATCAAACAAGAATATAGAAGCCGCGAGTACCCAAGAGTCTTAATACTTTAAAGTAATTAAAGTTTATATCGTATTAAAGTATATATCGAACAAAGATACTCAAATCAAAGGGATCAAGCAGCACGGTTGAATTTATTGCAATTATACATTCTCTCACTAAATACAACATTGATGTGGCATATCCCAGACAGCACACGATATCCTATGAATGTCCATTTTATGTCCGGAATGCCCATGGACGTTATATGGGTATCCATAGAATATTGGTGCTGGGTATATTTCACACAAATTGTTTAAAAAAAACGGGATAAAAAGTTTTTATTGGTTCATTTTGTACATTATTTTATTTTATTAGTAAGATAAATTTGCTAATCTTAATTTTAATTCTCTTTAGCATTTAATTGGTCTACTGTTTGTAGAGCATCGCGGCGATTTTGTTTTTCAAACCTTCATTCTTTTTATACAAAAGATATAGCGAATAAGTGTACATCAAAATATAAGGTAAAGAACCTAAACTTAACATTTATTCTTTGATATGTAAAATGATGATATTACATATATACACTGAGATTCGATTTATGAAGGATTTATACTAACGATTAGTTTGTCATGTTCGCATATTATAAATAATTTCATGAAAGGGGCTAGCGAACCAAGCTCGTTCGTAGTGCTTTATAATTATATCTTACAATCGACGAATAATATTTAGACCGTCGTGAGACAGGTTAGTTTTACCCTACTGATGACCAGTCATTGCGATAGTAATCCTGCTCAGTACGAGAGAAACCGCAGGTTCGGACATTTGGTTCACGCACTCGGTCGAGCGGTCGGTGGTGCAAAGCTACCATCCGTGGGATTATGCCTGAACGCCTCTATATAAGGCCGTATCCTGCTCTCTAGTCAAAGGTGGCAATGATATCTCTAGGAGTCTCGTTATATAAATATCGTTATAGGAATATTATATCTCGTTATAGGAATATTATATGTTTATTCGTCGATTTTTAACGATAGCTGGGTTCAGTCCGACATTTATCGGCTCGCAGTTATTGAAATATTATTCGTCGATTGTAAGATATAATTATAAAGCACTACGAACGAGCTTGGTTCGCTAGCCCCTTTCATAAAATTATTTATAATATGCGAACATGACAAACTAATTGTTTATATTTACGCGGGCGACATATAGTGTCTTACATGTATTAACCTGTTATTGCGATAAATATAATCACATGCCTCGGTGGTCGAATTAGTACGACGCCCTACACGGAATGAGGGAAGTTCCAGGTTCGAATACTGGCTGAGGTAATATTTTTCGTAATAAATTTAATAATTTAAATAAAATAATAATTTAGGACTCTCGAAATTGGAAATTCGTAATAGGATGGCTATGAGAGTAAAACGCAGTTGTCTGTGCGTAGATGATCAGAATCACTGATTTATTCCAAATCCATTCCAAATGAAATACAATCAAACGTTTCAGCTCATAGATCGAGCCATCTTCAGCGATATTAAACGACGAATAAAATTAAAATATTGCACAGTTTTCCATTCCAAAGTGGTAAGTTTCCTGCTTGAAGATTTCAAGAAGAACAAAATTGAAAAGACTACTAGATCCATATCTGTAAAAATAGTTCCCTTATTACACCAAGTATTAATTAAAAATTCTATGGTAACTCACCAAGTAGTCTGGAGAACAAATGCATCAGAATAAGCCAAGCGAGGCGGGTATATAAATGCGGTGTGAACATCACAAAGAAAGTATAAACTGCACAAGGGATTCTCAGATCCCGACGGCACGATGCACGAAACGGTATTAAGAGGAAGAGGTCTTAAATCAAATTATACAACGTGTAGGTCAAATAAGTAAGAAATAAAACTAATAAATATTCGGTGTATAAACAATGAAAATTGTAAACGTGTAGGTCAAGTCAAATTATAAAACGTGTCGGTCAAATAAGCAAGAAAATAAAACTAATAAATATTCGGTGTATAAGCAATAAAATTATAAACGTGTAGATGGAGACAATAAGAAATGAAACTAAAAATTCTATGTATAGGCAATGTCAGGCGGTACGACGCAAATTGTTACTCTGGGCATGGTTTACAATTTATTTAGAATAGACACTTATGCATGGTGCATAAACTCTGTATCCGTTTGCAAGTTGAGACTATTTTTTTGTAGCTTGATATGAGACATCTCTGAAACAAGTCGTTTTCCTAAATATCGTCCCCTATCTAGAGTTTTAACGTTCTCCCAATCAAATTCATGGTCGAAATTAATTCTATGTTCAGTAATAACAGACTAGGTTGTTATATTTCTGCGAATGTGGTTACGATGTTCCGAAATTCTCGTTTTTAATTGCCTCATCGTCTGACCAACATATGACGCATCGCAATTTTTACATGAAATTTTATACACCACATTTTTATTTGATTGGGTATAGGGAGAATATCATTCTGCACTTTAATAAACTTATCAAGTTTATTCAAACTATAGAATGACAAGTTAACATCTGTAACAGCTCTTTTAAATTTTTCGAGATATATTAAAGACATATGGTACTGTAAACCATATACGTTGTCTCTCTTCGTTTGTTGGTGGAGGTTTATTCTGTTTTCGAGTGCATTTGTTTAGCAGAGATTTAATTCTAGTATTAATAGTGTTAAAAATGAATGTCAACGGG
This sequence comes from Temnothorax longispinosus, assembly GCF_030848805.1. Classification (NCBI taxonomy): domain Eukaryota; kingdom Metazoa; phylum Arthropoda; class Insecta; order Hymenoptera; family Formicidae; genus Temnothorax; species Temnothorax longispinosus. The sequence goes on along the minus strand of NC_092367.1, from coordinate 9,849,924 downwards.
TAGTCGTTTTCTAAGAGAATGTCTATTACGAATTTAAGATTTTTTAAATAATATTTTGGATGTGAAAATTAATAATTTTTATTAATAATTTAATTTAATAAAAATGAGATGCTTATACAATTATACATAAGTATCAAAGATTATATCAATTTAGAAAAGACCAAATTCCATGGTCGAAACGTGACGATTAATCCGACCAAAACCAATGGTCGAATTATCACGACATTGCCAAATGTTGTTGATTAAAAATAAAGTTTTTTTTTGTTAATCACTTATTGGCGGAACAAACATATACTTTTCTCGATTTATGTTGATTAGATATTTTTATTTATTAAGGGGATCCTATAGCGAAGGCCGAACTTTCTCGATAATGTCAACATTTCTAATCCTGTTTTCTATGTTATTGGCCTATATCCGTCTTTGTCTAACTATTGATATCTGTCCTTGTCCGATTGCTACGCCATTCTCGCTACACTGCTCATCCTATCAACCTGCATGTGCCTCTGTTTAATAAAACTTTATTAAAGAAAATCTTTTTTTTTAGGCTTTGAATCTTAGTTCTATTTGCACAATATTGTTTCTACGTGTTGTCCCTAGTGCAAGTGTATCATTTTGTATATATAAACTGCAGTATTTTTGTTTAAGCAAATATTGTCGTCAGGTGACAGCTGTATGTGCTCAAATTTTGAATTTTTTTTTTTGGTTTCTGATATGAAATTCTGTGTTATGCCCTAGATTTTTATGCGTACTTTAATTTTATAAAAGAGTTTTGCAATTCTGTAAAGCCAATTCAAAGATTTCTTAAAAAAAAAGGAATGTCGGTAATTACTGCCACTAGATAGATAAATGCATACTTTATTTACCCCAAGGGGTCTTAAAGGGCGTTTTTAAAGGGACGTACCCAACCCTGTACATTTCATACATTCTTGTTTCCTTCCCTGGCTTTTGTGCAATCTTACAACTCATTTGCAAAAAATCTAAATCAAAATCTAAATCAAAACCAAAATCAATCTCATTTAGATCAAAATCAAAATCAAAAAATAAAAAACATTGTTTAATCCGGCCGTATTCTCCCATAATTTCCTCCTCCTGATGTTTGCTAGACTTCCTTCTTCCTTATTCGTCCTTTGCTTTTCCTCTCTTCCTTTCTTCTTCATCCTCGTCTGTGTCCATCAGCAGGCTCTCCTCTAGTTTGCTTGCTATCTCCTCCTCCGCAGATCTTCTTGGTCTCCCGCCATTTTTCTCCCTCCTTTTCTTTTTCTTTTTCTTCTTCTTTTCTTCTCTGAGTCTCCTCTCTATAGATTTGTCCTCGTCCATCTTAACCTTTAGCCTGCTCCCTTCCCTTCTCCTCGCGTCTAACACCCTCCATTTATCCTCCTCGCTTCCCATCCTCACCAGCATCGTCAGCCATTCTCCTCTCAGCCCTATCACGCTTACTTCCTTCACTTCCACCCTTATCTTCAGGCCCTCTGTAAACAGCTGCTTCACCTTCTTCCAGTTCGTTCTCTTTCCTATCCATCTGTTCTTCTCTATCCCTATTATCACGTTCTTCTTCCTTCTCTCGTTATCATTCCTCCCATCGTCATCGAACCACCATTTCCTTTCCTCTAGCCTGCCCCTGCTCTCTTCGCTATCGTCTCTCTTCCTTTTCCCTGTGCCTTGTTCCAGTCTACGTACTTTTCTTCTCAATCTCTCAATCTCCTCTCTCTGATCCTTTATTTCTTCCTTCAGCCCACTCATTATCTCATTTGTTTGTTCCTTTATCAACTTCTCCAGTGTCTTTTTCTCTACTATTACCTTCGCTCTGCACTCCATTCTTTCCCTTTGTCACGTACTCTCCTTCTTTCTGGCCTTATCTGTAATTAAACGATTATTCTTACCATCTACCAAGTAACCTTCTTTTCCTTTCTCCTCTCTCCGCCCTACCTCATCTCCTCTATCGCCTTCATCCATTCTTCCCCCTCTCCCTTTTCGCCCAATATCCTCCCTACCACGTCCTGCCAACTTTCTCCATCCCAATCCTCCCATCTTGAACACTCTTCCCAGACGTGTTCCCACGTCTCCTTCTCCTTCTCACGTATCCTGCATTTATCTTCTTCTTTCTTTCTTTCTATCTTCTTCTTTTCCCCAGTATAGTCCCTCCCTAACTTCGTTGCCTAGTCTAAACCTTGCAATTCTGCTCCATCTTGCCTCCTCCCATCCCTTCTTTAGATAATCCGGAATCCCGCCCTTCTTTATAAACTTATACCACCTATTGTATCTAGATTCCATGATTTTTTCCATCCCTTCGTGTCTTTGCTTCGATTTCTCCTTATATTCCAATACCTCCTCTACCAACTCCTCCTCCCCTCCAACTTCTACACCGATCCCTTCCAAGTAATCTTTTCTCTCCTGCTTTCATCTGCCTATTATCCTTTCCTTCTTTCATCTGTCTTTCATTTTCTTCAAACATTTTTTTGCTATTTCTCTTCCCTTACCTTCTTCCAGCTTTCTTGCGAACTTCCATGCTCTCTTGCTTGCTCTGGCTCTCATTTTTTCCCTTTCCAGTTCATCTCTAACCATGTACCCTGGGGTTTTCCAATTTAATCCGACTATCCATCTGAGATATCTCTCGTGTATCCCTTCTACCTCCCTCCTTTCCTTTCATCCCCATATTTCTGCCCCGTATCCCATCACCGTCCATATCAAGGTATCGTATAGCCAGATCCTTCTTTTCCAATCTTTTTTCCACATCCTCTTTCTTATCCCCCAAACTTCTCTCATTACTCTTGCCGCTTTTCTTCTCCTTTCTTTAACCCTTAACCCGCAAACCTGGGTCGTTTTCGTCCGGGCAAAAATCAAATGTAGTTGTAACTTTTGAAAACGGGTAGAGAAGGCGCCACTGCGCATCCGTAAAAAAGTTATGCTCCCCGAGAACCCGCCTACCGAGTTTCAAGGCGCCAGTCCCCCTCCGGCCGTCACAGGAGACACGTCAATTCTTGAAAGGACGAAAACGACCCAGGTTTGCGGCGAACGTTGCCCAAAAGCGTAAGTAATTTTTTTCGTTTTAAAGTATTCATTGTGTCCGTAAAAGTGTCACAAAAACATCTGACCGCGAAAAAAAAATTACAAAAATATTTTTGTTCAGTTTTTCTAGGAAATGGCGCAATGGTCGAGCAAGGAAGTTTCTCCAATATTGCGTCCTCGCGAGGAGAAGAATGTTGTGACCCTTAACTATTGACTTTTTATTGATTTTATTATTAATTTGTGAATTATTATATATTTATTACTGTTTTTACTACAAAATTTGGGGCTAATTTATTGGCAATTTTGAGGTCGCAAACTTAAGCATTTAATTTCAAAATAATTGCATGCAATATTTTTTTTATGAAAGCTACACTCTTCCCCTTCAATTTCCTTTTTTATTCATTTTGATATCTTTATTTGTCTTAAAGTTATGATTTTTTGAGTAAACAAATGATTTTACCCTTAGTTGCTCCATTTTTTAAATACTGTGAAAAAATTAAATTATTTATAATTTTATGATTGATATTTCAAAGTGAAGCTTTGAAACACCTTCATGAATTTTTTCAAATTTTTTGCAGCCCTTAAAAACACTTAAAAAAAACGTCAGGACAAAAACGACCCAGGTTTGCGGCGTAAAGGTGCCAAAAAAACGTTTGCGGGGCAAGGGTTAATGTGCGCCTCCTGCCCTCCATTCTCCTTCAATGTGTACCCCAGATATTTGAACTCTTTAACCCATGGTGTAAGGATTACATGGTGTGCTCAATTGCCTGGGGGAATTCGGGTAATGACGTCACTCGTGTCGAATTGTGTAAACAGAGTAGCAAACGTCTAGAAGTAAAACATTTTTGGTGTTGTAATATTGGCACATGTTCATGCATTCTTGTCACACTCATGCCGCTTATGCCACTCGTGTTTGTTTATGTATAATCATAAGTCAAGTTGTACATATATATGGTAATTAGAAGTACGGTACATTGTTTTGTGTGGTAAACAGTGACAATATATAAATTTAAAATAAAAATGGTGCGATGTATTGTTAAAAGTTGTAGAAATAAAACAACGGGGGTTCGTGTGAGGAAACTGTGAATTTTTTTCAGCTACCTAAAAATGAAGTGATGCGGGAAGGATGGCTGAAAAAAATAGGAGGCTATGTTTTACCACCAAAAGTTGAATTTTTATCATTTAATTATCGTTAGTACATGCAAAAGAAGTCTTGTTGACCATATACAGCATTTTTATTTCAATTATATTGAAAGTTGTGTGTCTGTTTGGAAAAATGTAATTTTCTGTCCTCATTTTACTTAATTTATTTAGACGCAAAAGTATCATTATAAACAATTAATGTAGAATAACTAGGATATGATTTTCGTAGTTTTTTAATGACCTTTCTTGTAAAAATATTCATTTAGACGAGATATTATTGTATGAGGACAAAAAATTGTTTTAAAGTTTTTAATGTACATTTTTCAAAGAAAGGACCCTTTTTAAAATTCTGAAAAAAATCACATAAAATGTTATATATATTGCCTTTATGACAGTATAGTTGAAATTATGGGATCAGGTCGGTTTGCAATTAAAAATCGACTTAAAAAAATTTAAATAAATAGAATTCCTCTGAATAACATGTGAACTGTATAATAGAGAGGCCTTATTTTTTCTGAATTCAACCTGAATTATCTCCCTCAATTTTGGTAAAAAAAAAACATTGTTTTCTGTCATTTTAAAGATAATTTAATGTTCTACAAGACGCATTAATCCAAATAAACAAAATTTCAAATTTTTACGACAAATAATGTCCGACAATTTTTTGCTATGTTTCCACGTTTTAAATCGGCTACCGCCGGCATTAGCATTGCCCAAGATGTACCCTGTGGAGTAGTATTCTTATCAAAGTCTTATATATAAACCATATCTATATAAAAATAGGACTGTCTACGTGTCTACCAATAATTTATCAAAAAATTATTTTTTAGCAAATGTTTACAATTTTTGGTATAAGTATAAATAATAATGTCGGTGTTAAAAAAAAATATAGTGAAATTATTTAAAAGGGCCAAGTTTCATATGTAGATAAAAAAATAAATGTGGTATTACATTGTCCTTCATTCTAACAAAGTATTTTTTTAATACCGACATTATATATTATTTTATACCAAAAATTGTACACATTTGTTAAAAAATAATTTTTTTATTGTCATTATGGTTGTTTTTTTATTTCCAGATTGTCATACATGTAAACAAATGATTGTATGAAATATCAATACAATAATTTTTCTATTAATATTACTTTTTGTTCTAATTTTTTTTTAATGACAATTGTTCAAATATTAATGTATATATAGGAAATCAACAACATAAATTTCACGATTCAAAAATTCGCAGCAAAAATATAGTAAAATATGAAATGCCAACAAATTGGGATTTCTTTACATATTCTCCTTTCTAATTATCATGTCAAAAAATGTAATACCAATCGGAAATTAATTGACATGCATTGAAAGTTTCAGTACATTGAAATGAACATTCAAAAATGAATTTCAGTCAATTCATAGGCTTCCAAACTTCTCATGCTTTTAAATGCATTCCTTGTTATACAATGCGTATCGATTGATGCGCAAGCATTTTCATTTTCATTACATTGAAATGCGTTCTTAATTTCGTTAATTGTAACTAACGATTCCCTCTAACATCACTGAAAGAATGTTTCAAAATTATATTTATATAAATATAATATTAAATCTCTTGTTATTAAACATTTTCAACTACCTTTTCAGAAGAAAAGTCCAATTACGAATAAAAGTTGTTATACTAATTATTTTTGCTTCTTTGCATTTCTTTTCACAAACATTAATCACCTCTCTCTCTTCAAAAATATCAGTAATAATATTTTAAATGTAAAAGGTGTGACGACAAATTTTTTTCCAAAGATCTGATTGTCGTGTATCGACTTTCCTTTTAAGCGGTTTATTGATGTACCACCTTGTGTTGTAAACAAATTAATTTGAAATAGGTAAAATTATTGAAACAGAAATAAGAAATGTAATCAAAAATACATGAAATTGTAACAAGTAATTAATAAATTATATTAAATTTCAATAATTTAATTTTTCGTTGATTATGTATACCTATAATTAGTTATATTATACTTCGCCAATACATATTTTTAAACGCCAATTTCATATCAAATTAATAATTGTTATGTTACTTTTACGGGCAACAAATAATTAAAAAAAAAACAATTGATTCGAACGTATGACCCCTGCATTCGAAAGTTATCGCCACATCCTTTGAGCCAGTAAGATACTAGAGTGCTTTTATACGTAATATATACATTATCATCGGGCAGAAGGTTAGGCTTTGTTCATGCCATTAATCGATGACAATAATTTTGTCTTTTTGCGTTAATTCATTCAAAACCAGTAAAGGAAAAAATAGTCAGAAGCATTAAAAAATTCGAAAAAAGGAAGTATTGCAATTTTAATACTATTAAATTCTTTGTACATAAGGCTTTACAAGTATTATTTTTTAAAATTTTCTTTAATACTTTTCCATTTGTTGAGAAATCATTAAAGCCCTAAACAATAATACTTTTCAATAATTTTTAATAAATACAGTATAACGTATCTTCAAATATCATTCATCGTTGCAATACATTTTCAGGAGGCAGTTTTGCAACATAATCCGTTCAAATTTCCTATTTCCTAGTTACTTTTAGTGGTGGTACCACTGCTTGCACAATTCGACGTGAACAGCAGGAGAGAGAAACGAATTTAGAGAAAGAAAAACACCAATTGAGCACACCATGTATCCTTACACTATGCTTTAACCTTTTCTAATTTCTTTCCCTTCCATCTCCATTCATACTTCTTCTTCCTCCCTCCTCCCTTCCTAAATCTCATTATCTTTGTCTTCTCTATACTCAGCGTTAAACCCTTTCTGTCTAAATACCCCTCTAGCCTGCTTATCATAGATCTCATGTCCTGTTCCTCCTCCGCTAGTACTGCTATGTCATCTGCATACAAAAGTATATATCTTCTCTCCTCTTAATCTTACACCCCCCATCTACCCTTTTTCATGTAATCCTCTATGTCTGCAATTAGTAAATTAAACAGTATCGGGCTTAGCGGGCATCCTTGTCTTAATTCTTTCGCTATCCAGAATGAGTCCTCTCTTTCTTCTCCCTTTCTCACGCTGCTTTTGGTTTCTTTCAACACTTCCTCTACCCTGTCTATCAATCCTTGCCTTACTTTTCTCTCTTTCATTGCCTTAATTAAGACTTCCTTATCTACTGAGTCAAACGCCGCCTTCAAGTCTACAAAGCACTGTAGCACTGTCGTCTTCTCTTTCTCATTTCCCAGTTGTCTGTTTATCAGGTAGTTCAGTGCAAATATTTGATCTATCGTCCCCATTCCTTTTGTAAATCCTGCTTGGTTGTCGGGAATCAAGTTCTTTGTTTCTACTTCTTTCCTTATTCTTTCTGCTAGAACCGCCGTGTATATCTTGTACATCGAAAACATGATCGTTATCCCTCTGTAGTCCTTCATCTCTCTTCCTTCTCCTTTATTCACTATTGGTATTATCTCACCTTCCTTCGAATGTTCCGGCCAGCCTTCCCCTCTTCATACCCGTTTACATATTTCCCATATTCATCTCACCATCTCTTCTTCTCCAAATTTTCATGCCTCGTTCGGAATTCCGTCCTTGCCTATTGCCTTCCCTGTTTTCAATTTCTTAATTACGTTTCTAACCTCCTCCAGTTCTATCTCTTCCTCTTCTTGTCTGTTCCTTCCTTCTTCTCCTTTCACAACCCTGTTCTCCACGCCACCCATTAGCTCCATGAAGTATTTTTTCCACTCTTTCAACTTTATCTCTTCGTTCATCCTCTTCCTTCTTTTCCTTACTCTACTTATCAACTCCCATACCTTAACTTCCGTTCTCGCCTCTCTTATTTCTCTGATCATCCTATCCTTCTCCTCCTTTTTTTTCTTTCACATACTTCTCTATACTTTTTCCTCCCTACTCTATATATTTCCACCTCTCCTTTTCCTTTTCTCCATTTTCTTAGTTCTCTCCTCACTTCTCTCTTTCTCCCCTTGCGCACTCTTCATCTCACCATCCTCTTCTGTTCTTGTTATCTCCTCTACCCTTTTCTTTTTCGTTCTCCTCTAATACTCTTCTTATCTTCGACGTTCCTTCCTTTATCTCATCCTGCAACTCTCTATTTCCTCCTATCTTCCCTAACCTCTCACTGAATTGCGTTTTTCCTTCTTCGTTCCTCTTCTTTTTATCCTTTCCACCTCTTTCCTTCTCTACTTTCTCCTTGCGCTACCTCTTATTCATAGCATTAAAGGGTGATGGTCTGAGTCTACCCTTTCTCCTACTTCTAGTCTTTCCACTTTTCCTCTGATATCCTCATCTCCTATAATGTAGTCTATAACTGTTTCACCTTTTCCTCCTGTGTATGTGCATTCTACTTCCTCATCTTCTTTCGTACCTCCAATTAAGATCATCCATCCTCTTTCCTCGATAAATTCTAGTAGTGTCCTGCCATCCTTATTCACCTTCTTGTCTTTAGATTTTCTCCCTCTCTCTTTCCCTTTTTCCTCGACTTCCTCCTCCCATCCTCCCTCCTCTCTCGTTCTCGCATTAAAATCTCCACCTATTATGGTCCTTACTCCTATTTTTCTCTCCTCCGTGCACTTCTTCAAGCCTTCTTATCTATATCTTTGTTTATATATACTTCTATTATTTTCCAGATTTCTTCTCCTATTCTTATCTTAACTTCTATTTTTCCTTCTTCCTCTTCCCTCCTTCTTCCTTCCTTTATCTCTTCTAACCCACTCCTTATTCCTACTAACATGCCTCTGCACGCTCTACCTTTCCTATTCCTCCTGTTCGCTATCTGTACTCTCCATCTAAATTCTTTTGGTAACTTTTCTTTCACCTTCTCTCATCCTTTCTCATCCATCCATGTCTCCATCATAACAATTACATCCCACTCCTTTATCCCTTCCCAGAAGTCCTTATCTTTATTTGTTATACCTGCTACGTTCCAGAAGACCACCTTCCACGTCTCCTCCCCCCTCCTGTTTTCTCCTTCCTCTCCCTCTTTATTTTCCTCCTCCTCCTCTCTATCATATCCTCAAGTGACTTTCTCTCCCTCCTCCTTTATACTTTCTCCGTCCTCCCTGACATCATCTGTAGTGTTCAGTCTTTCTTCTATTTTCTTTCCCCCTTCCTGTCTCCCCTCCTGTGTCTCCTCCTTCCTTCTCTTGTTTCTTGTGCTTTCCATTTCTTTGTCCTCTTTCTTTTCTTTATGCCCTATGAAAGTAATTCCTCTCCTCTAACCTTCCTTTACTCTCGTTCCATCTCCATTCCTTGTTGTCCTCCCATATTTTTTGGTAACCAATCGTGATTCTTTTTCCTTTCTCTCTCTTCTCCCTTGCTATCTTTCTTATCTCTGTCTGTATCTGTCTTTCCTCTTTGGTGAGATCATCATCCAGAAAACTTCATAATGTCTTTTTTGGATTCCCAGTTTTTGCATCTCAGCAACCTCATTTTATTGTCTCCATATCCTATTTCTTGTATTTCTTCAGTGATCCCTTTTGTTTTGTTTAATTCTTCCATCAGCTTTTCGAATTTCTCTTTCCTTTCCTTGTCGTTTCCCATTTTCTCTTCTTTCACGATTATGTTGTTTCTCCTCCTTCTTCTCTCCGTCATCTCCATACTTCTTTCTATCTCCTTCATTTTCCCTATCAACTCCCTGCCTTCATTCTCTTCTGCGTCCTTCACATCTATCTTCTCTTCTAGCTTTTTTACCCTTTCTTCTAGCGCTTCTCTTTGTTTCTCCCATATTTCCTCGCTCCTCTTTAATTCCTCCTTTAATCCCTTAACTTTGTTTTTTATTTTCTCTTTATCTTTTTTCCTTTCCTTCTCTTGTCCCTCCATTTTCCTTAATATCTGCTTTAACAGATCTTCTGCCGCCATGTTTCCTTTACCCCCTTCTTCTTTTTTAATCTTAGCTGGCGGTGATCTGTTGACCCTTCTTGCTTCGTTAAATTTTTCAAGAATTTTTTTCTCTGCTCTAGCCGCTTCTTCCTCTATCTCTTTTCTTTTTCTTTTCTGGATGAGATCTTTGACCGATCCTAGGCTGTCCGTTCTTCCTCTTTGTTTGGCAAGCTCCTCCGCCTTTGTAGGCCTGCCTCTTGCTTTCTTCTCACCTTCGCCTTCTTTCCTCTTTCCTTTATCTCCCTGCTGTTTACTCTCTATTTCCATTTCCTTCTCTGTCTCCATCCGCCGCTTTTACCTTTGCCTATCCCTCCTACTCGTTATCTATCCTATGGCTGAAAGCACTTTTAGCAGTTATCCCTTCTATATCCGAACTAGCCTATGCTCGCTTGCGCGTCACTGCCTTCCGTTTTATCGTCCCTCTATATTACCTCACGTCTATGCCGTAACGGTCACCTCTCTCCCGTCACTTTCCTTATTTTTTCTCCTTTTTATTGTCTCCACCCCTTCTTAACCTTATCGCCTCCGCCTTCTCGCACCTCCACACCTCCTTGCTCTGCTGCTCTCGTCCTCTCCAGCTCTCTCCAGACCGTACTTTCGCCACAATCTTTCTCCCTATCGCACGCACACCTGTCGCTATCAACGTACCGGCAATATAATCTCAATTACTGCCACTATAGGATCCCTTTAAATACTATATATTATTAAAGTATTGGACCGTTTTTAAAAAAAATATCCTATAAAATCATTTGTATATGCGGATGCATATCATAATGCGAATTGCAGGTGTCGCGGCAATACCGGCAGACAGCTACACAATGCCGATAGCCTATGCGGTCGGCAGTATCTTGGTGATCCTGATGTTCTGTCTGATCTGTCATCGTAGACTGCGCCGACGATCGCATAACATTCCGATCAACGAGTTATCGCCGCAGCGAGTGGTTGATGATCGGGGCCATTGCTACCATCATCATGACCTGCTATATCATCAGCACCAAAATCACGCATCAAGGCACAGCTTTAATCAATATCAACTGGAACAGCCAAGTCCATCAAGCGAAAGTGACGAGGGTGAGGCAGAAGAACTCGAGCCAGACTGCGACCAAGAGACCAGCAGCCCTGATAGTGTGTGATATTAATTACAGCGTCCTATGTGCAAATTATTATTATCATTGTTACACGCTGCAATAAAGAAAAGTCGAGAAAAAGTAGAAAAAATTAGTGTGACATTTATCGTTATGTACGCGTTTCATAACAGTGCATTGTAAGTTTTCTATGGTACACGACGTATGTAGTACGTGTGTATGTGCGTGCGTATGGTACATACATATAAATATTTTGTAAGCAAAAGACTAGCAATATGCTAGTAGTTCGCCAACAAATTCAAACAGAATATTGTGATAGATTGTAGTATCAACAGCGTTCATTAATCTTATGTTGTGCCAGCAAAGTCTATTGACGTAATCTGATAGTAGATTTCCAGCAGAAACCGAGCAGAATCTGTCACTTCATAATTCATTTAAATGAAGTGTACTAAGTGCTGCAGTCAATTTCATTATATTCTGTTGAAGGATTCTGTTATGTTCATACTGATTTGTTTTGCCAACAAAGTTTGTAGCAGACATCGTGTATTTGTTTTTATTAGATTTAGTTATTTAGGTGTATATGTTAAAGATATTCCACTTAACTTAAACATTTTAAATATCTTACTTGTTTTTAATGATACTAAAGAATGTCCAAAAAATATTATGTATTATTTGTTTATATTGTTTTGAAGGGGCAAATATTATGACAGGCAAAAAAATTGTTCTCAAGGTCATATTTTTCGAGATTTTAAGGTTATCCATATTTTCTTAAATAGGACAGCATTATCGCGTTGTAATAGCTGAAATAAAGATCAATCCAGTGATGATTTATAACAGTATGATTCTACTTTTATGTGACTTTGAGTATGACAAATCCAAAAATGTATAAGAACAGAGACATAGGCAATGAAATAATTATTTTAGAAAGATTGGTAAAGAAAATTGATTTTAACAAATGCTCAACATAATGCCTTTGATACATTTTTGTAGATGATAAGTGATCGATTCCTTGATTTCTCTTACAGTTTCCTGATTAATATTAGCATATGCAGTTCTAATACAATCTTTTATTTTTTAAAAAATATATAACAATATATATAATATAATATATGTAGAAATATTATTATAAATGACTGCTTTGATAGTCCTTCTCAGAACACAGAAACCATGCGGTAGCGTAAAATCAAATAAAGGCGAAGACTATGAAATATATACATTATTTAATACAGGCTATAAATGCATTAGCTGGATATCCATTGATACTACACCTGATTTCTTTGAACTATGGAAATTTTTTGTAATAGTTTAGGTAACTCAGTGGTCAAAAAGTTTACATATTTTTGCTCATTCAAAATGTTATTAATATGATAATGTAATCAACACACAGAGAGAATTTTTTCTTAGAATTTACCTTGAAATCATGATAATTGTGGGACAATATGTTACTCTAAAGAATTTTATACGAGCTATTCTGATTAATATCTACCAATAAAAAATATTAATATCTATTACATTAAAATATAAAATATGTTTGATTAATTTTACTAAAATATATCTAGGAAATTTCAATAATTTTTCAAAACATACTAATATGCTTGGTAATTTTTATCACGTTGTTTGTAAAATGTTTTTTGTATATTTCAAAAATTCCTTAGTTGCCAAGTTGTCCTAAGTTTGTAGTAAATTCAATGGTAAAATATAACACAAAATTCTCTTAGTGCGAGAGTACCACAGCATACATTTATACTCTACGGACGCTGGTGTACAACTTGTCAAAACTATTTTGGGTTTTCAAAGGAACATTAATGTATATTGCTTCTTCATAGAGGAAGCTTTGTTTTCGTAAACCTCGTATATGGACCTTTGATCGCGTATAAAGCTAGGTCTAATCAACCAAATCTTAAAGAATTACATAGAGTGTTCTAGGGTTAAATGTCCTAACTTAAAATATAAACTTAGAACCTCAAACAAACAAAAATTTCCTCTGGAGGTATGCCCGTAAACGCTTTGTTTAAGAGATATTGACATCTAAACATTTTCATTATAAAATTTTATGAAATTGTTATCAGGTTATAATAAATAATTTAATACTGTGCTTCAACTACTTTATTACTAGAAAATATGAAAATTTTTACATAATTATAAATTTTGTTCAAAGTAACGGCTTTTTTTGAACATTGTGACAGGCTTGGCGTCTTTCTATGACGGCAGCCGTAGCAGAGCGGTACTTGTGAGTAGCTGCTATTATTTCACATGCTTGAATAATTCTTCGTTGTAAAAAATTAATGTCAGGACCTGTTTCAGGAACAATTTCATAAAATGTGAAGAAGAGGGAGATTGCAGAAATGTTTTACATAAAAAAAAAAGAGCAAATGAACACGATCAATTTAAAGAAGGACACTGAAAATCTCAATCCACTATACGATAAAATTATAAGAGCTACTTAATAATTTCTCTCTATGTGTATGTTTTTATTTTTTTATTTTATTAGTCAGTCGCTGTCTTTCGATTCGGAACGACGTGTCACCTGTCGGTTCCGTTCGCATTATGATTACGGCTCTCTCTGGATTGCGACTCTTTTTTAAAATGTTTGACAAAGTTTCGAGAACTGCAAAAACGTTACGTGTGGCTAAAGTAATTTCGTGAACTTGATGAGATAGGTAAATATTTCCTTTTTACTTTAATTGTTCCTTGTGCGATATTTGTTTCTGTAACGATGTGCTTGTAATGACTTCGTTATTTATACTTTTTAGAAATCTCTTGATAAGGACACAAAAATAGTGTCGAAACGTCGAGTTAATGTAATGTAAGAATCTTCGACATTAAAGTCAGTTTGGTTAAAATATACAACTCTTGTTAATTTTTCACTGACGAAGAAAAGACTTGGTTAATTTCATAAAATTTTATAATGAAAATGTTTAGATGTCAATATGTCTTAAACAAAGCGTTTACGGGCATACCTCCAGAGGAACATTTTTTCTTGTTTTGAGGTCCTTAGTTCATATTTTAAGTCAAGACATTTAACCCTGAAACACTGTATGAAATAGGGGTAAAAAAACTAAAGAATATAAAAAATTAGAAAAATTGCTAATAATAAAGAGGTTACCGATTTATGTTTAAAAAAGTTTACGTAATTGCTCTAATTTCCGCAAATTTTGAGATATTGAGGTTATTTTTTTATGGATAGAGTAGGGGAGACCGGGGCTCCCTTATCATTGAAGGTGGTATTGATTTTGGCAAGGATCGGTGAAGGGGTCACCAATTTTTGCCTAAAAAGCTTATATAGAGTATCATTAAAGGAAGGTTGTTTTTTCTACCTCTATTTCATATATAATAATAAATTTTTTAAGATTTGGTTGATTAGGCCCAGCTTTATACGTGATCAAAGGTTCATATGCAAAGTTCATGTATGGACCATGTAGCCTAAACTCCCAAAGTCAACATTAATTTAAAATTACGTCAATTGTAAAACCCTTGTGCTACAAAATTGACCCTCTATCAATTTATAAAAAGGTTAATTAAAAAAGTGTGCAAATTAGAAACTTGCACATTGCTTCCTCATCATTACAGATCGCTACCATTGCTCCTATTTTATTTCGCTCATAAAACTTTCTCTAGGCTTCCTGAGAAAGCCAAACTAATAAATACTAATAAATTATACATTAAATAAAATACAAGCTTCCTCACAAGAGGAGCTTTCTGAGCGAAATAAAATAGGAGCAATGGTAACGGTCTGTAATGATGAGGAAGCAATGTACAAGTTTCTAATTTGCGCACTTTTATACATATTTAATTGCCCATGGCTTGGAAAAGTAGCTTTATTTATAAATGAACATCGTAAAAAGGTTTGGTTTTGTTTCTTTATATTTGATACAATGCCAATTTAAAATTAAATTAAAAAATGCGATTCTGAAAGTCGGTGTCGTAAAGATCCTGATATAAAAACATGTGGAATAGATAGCATTTACAATAATTATAACATTAGACTATTGTCATAATCGAACTAAACATAATGAAACTTCTTTTTAAACTTCCTTTCTAAACCGATTGTAATAAATTAAATCAAAAGCTTATTAATATTTACAAGTTATAATAAAGAGAAATGTTTACAATTAGTTGATATTGAGACTACGAGAAACGTATTTACTAATGTCAAGTTTAAAATAATTATCATATTATTTTCCTAGAAACATAAGAGAGGACCAAAGAATCGCTCATTTATTGTCTATAAAAATATCGAAATTAATAGGTTTGTGAAGTTGGGATCCCAAGATGAAAATTTTTACAAAATGACTTAAATGTTTACAAAATTGATATAGCTGATAATATAGCATTAATTGTTCAGACTTTGTCCACATCTGTTCATAAATAATCGTTTTTTGTTCACTTTGCAAAAAAACTAAAAATAAAAAAAAGTTGAACAAATTTCATCGTAAACATTCCTAAATGTTTTTTAAAATTATATATTATATAGATTCTGATTATCTACTATTTGTCCATATTTGTCCATAAATAATAATTTTTTATTTAACTTGCAAAAAAACGCGCGTATGTGTATATAGAGTATCCTTGATTTAGCGTAACAATGGGGTAAAGATGTTCTGAAGGCACTGTCTTAACTAAAAATATACAGGAAATATTAAAAACACCGATATTAATTCTCCAGGGATCCAAAGACAAAAAAATGTAGGTACATAAATAGTTACGGAAAATCTAATAGAATGTAAAAAACGTAGTTTTAGTGACTGTAAATAACTATTACTGCATTCTTTTTTCCAAAAATTTTTTTGTAAATTGTTTCAAATTTTGCTATATTTTTGTTTGTTGATGATCTACTTGTGTGTAAAATATTATTATATTGGTAGCATTTTTTAATGTTTACACTTTTTCTTTGTAAAACTCGGATATTCAAAAATTAATAACTTTTTATTTAAATTGTCGATCTGAATCGATTTGAAAGGGCCCGAACTTTGAAAAAGAATACAGAATATGATATTAAATTTTTATCAACTTCGTAGCATTTTGACAAGCTCTGTATAACATCTTTAATGACAGATTCCTATATAGTCTTTTTAAGATAAAAAAAGTCCAACACTAAATTATAATAATTTTTAAATGAGAAATGTTTAAAGTTTACCAATCAAATTGTTTAAAAGCGCTTGGATACATATATCATACGATAGTGAAAATGTAAGAGACGTCATTCATTTCTGATACGTTTTATGTAACATCTTTGATAGTTCGGTATGTATTGTGTTTCAAAGTCAATACTTTCAACAAAATTATGATTTGTATCTTATTATTATTTTTATTAAAACATTCCACGCTTTAATTAATTAATCCTCAGTTACCTCACGTGGCCTTAAGTGACCCAAGGCGTATTTAAAACTCGCGCCCTTTTTGAACGCGCAGTGGTGGAGATTCCGGACCCGGGGGAAGGAAGTTTAAAAGTTCTAGCACTAGCCTGTCAGGCCACTTGCGAGACTCAGTCCGGTCGAAGCAGCCGCGGCAGACTGACAAGTTGGAGGGTGGGGTCACTTAGATCTAGGTGAGGTAATATTGTAACAAAAACGTTTTTTGTCAAAATACAAGTAAATAAGTAAATCTTATTAAAAACAGTGTATTTATTATTATTATTATTATTATTATTATTATTATTATCATTATTATCATTAT
This sequence comes from Temnothorax longispinosus, assembly GCF_030848805.1. Taxonomy (NCBI): domain Eukaryota; kingdom Metazoa; phylum Arthropoda; class Insecta; order Hymenoptera; family Formicidae; genus Temnothorax; species Temnothorax longispinosus. The sequence goes on along the minus strand of NC_092367.1, from coordinate 9,833,149 downwards.
TATCATTATTATCATTATTATCATTATTATCATTATTACCATTATTATCATTATTATCATTATTATCATTATTATCATTATTATCATTATTATCATTATTATCATTATTATCATTATTATCATTATTATCATTATTATCATTATTATCATTATTATCATTATTATCATTATTATCATTATTATCATTATTATCATTATTATTATTATTATTATTATTATACAGAAATGAAGACAAGGTCTCGCACTTGGTCAACGGCCAATGTGGTACAATCCCATGTGTAACGAACATGTCGCAAAAATATGCAGCACTTGCGCGTCGTAATATAATTTTTTTTATGTGTATTTTTAATAAATAAAGTATCTTTTCATGCATTTTTATTGCATTTATTCAACATTTTTTACATTATTCAACCGATTTCATACAAAAAAACATGAATTTTAAAAACCTCTCCATAGTATGCCATATGAAACTTTTTAAAAAATATTTTGTTATTCTTCTACATGTTTATATTTCATGCCCAAGGTCGCAAATTTTACGATAAAAAAAATACGTTTTTTAGAGACAATATTTGATCAATTTTCTTCAAAATCATAAAATTTCACTTTGCAAAAAAAAAATACTTTTTGGAACCAATCGTTATGACACTAATTTCTTCTCAAAGTACAACTCTTGATTTTTTGAATTATATATTATAAAACCCTTGTATCTTTTTTTAGTCAGTACTACGTCAATTTGAAAAAAAACCAAATTTTTTGCTTTTTCAAAAAAACACGTTTTTTTTTAAATAACATTTACATTTTTTAATTTAGAATAATTTAACCTACACACTACACAGTCTTGTAGATCTTTAAAAGATGTATCGATTAAAAAAAAACGTCAAATTGATGCATTTGTCTTAAAGATACAAGCTGGAGAAGACGCCAGAGTCTCTCAGACCCATGTCACGTAATATCGGGGTCTAGAACTGAGGGTTAATAATCAGCCTATAAATGTTTACGGATAAAGTTAAGACGCAATTACTACAAAAAAGTATGCAAAATTATATTAAGAATAAGATTTACATGAGAGGACATCTTTACTACAGTGCTGTATATCGTGCCTGTTGAGCACGACGCAAATTTCAAGCAATTTAAGTCAATTTCAAACACTTTTTTTATTTAAAAATTATTACACTTTTGACATTTTGATATTAAGATTTTTACCTCGAAATGATCTCAAGAGTGTTAACTATTGTATTGTTAGTTAACTATTGTTACCCAAAGTCTAGGATATTCTGTATGTATGTATGTATGTATGTGTATGTACAGGGTGTTTCAAAATTCGCAAATCAATATATCATAACAAGGAAGTCGACAAAATAAAAGTATAAATTCTTTGTTATGTGCATATACAGGTTATATGTATATACAGGGTGAGTCATTTTAATTTACCCACCCCAAAATTTTTATTTTTGATTGTAGAAAAAAATGCTTCAGATAACAATTGTTTGGTTTGAAGAGGGCACATGATTCTTACATGAGTCACATCGTAGATGGCATTGTTTTCAAGAATTTAAAAACCGACTAATTTTTTAAATGGAACTTGATTTTTTTTTTAGATAAAAGTTATACATCTTGTCAAGACGTTTTCAAAACACTATAATCAAGCTCTCTTTCGTTAAAAATTTCCTAAGATATTATAAATTTTATCATAATATTTAAAATTTTATATTATAAAAATATAAAATATGAAATATCTCGTATAGTACTTCACTTTTTGATTACTTTACCTTGTACTTTTGTACATAGAATAAAAGAAAGCGAACAATAAAATTAATTTTTACATTTGCAATTTTGCATAATTGAATGCGCTTACAAAATGCAGTCGAATTTTTTAAAATAATTTTTTTTGTTTTTTTTTATTTCTTTCATTATTTTTCGTATAAAAGTATCAAGGTAAAGTCATCGACAAGTGGATTAATACTTTATGAGATATTTCATATTAGATTTTTCGCCCGCGCCTCGCGCGGGCTCAAAATCTATTCCCCTCTCCCCAAACTCACCCATTTATTAGGAGCACCAAATTTGATATTTTTTCTCCTTAAACTCTAACCTACGTCTTCGAACTCTTTTTTAATAAATAATAAATAATAAGTAATAGATAATATTATAGATGCAAATTAGCATATTGTCAAATCATACCTATAATATAAAACCCGACTGTTTGTCTGTCTGTCTGTCTGTATTTCAAAAATGTGATCCCCTATATTGAAGTCTTTAAATTTTATTTTTGCTCGCACCTCGCGCGTTTTCATCCTCCGCTGACCCGTCATTATTGACTCTTTTTTATTTTCTTTCAGTTTATTTTCTTTCTCTCTGTTTCTCCTTTTTTCTATTTTGTTTAAAAATTCTACCGGGTTTAATTTTACATTTGCTGCCTTTCTGTTCTAATATCAATTTATTTATTTTTTTTCGCTCGCGCTTTGCGCGCCTTCACCCTCTAAAAAATTATCCATTAATAAAAAATTAAACTTATCCTCCAAAAATTAAAAACATTTTGACACTGGTTTCAAGAAAATCGGTCCATTAATACTTATTATTGGCATAGAAAACTGAAAAAATAGCACCGGTTTTAAGAAAATACGTTCATTACTGAAAAATTAAACTTGTCGTAGCCATTCCCGAAAAATTAGACAAAATTTGGAACCGGTTCCCAAAAAATCGGTTATTAAAAATTATACACATTTTCGTCATTCCCGAAAAATTAGAAAAAATTGGGCACTGTTTTTAAGAAAATCGGTCCATTAATTGAATGAATAATTCGCAATCAGAAAAATTTTAGCACCTGCAGTTTTCAAAAAATCGGTACACTAATGAAAAATTAAACCCATATAAACAATTGGCCTTCACTACACATCCTTTTTTTCGGATCATCCTTAGCGAGTGGAATATATATATACACACATACAGACTTTTGTGAAAAAGCATAGAAAACTAAAAAAAAAATAGCATTGGTTTTAAAAAAATACGTCCATTACTAAAAAATTAAACTCATCGTCGCCATCCCCGAAAAATTAGAAAAATTTTGGAACCGGTTTCAAAATTTTTCGGGAATGGCGATGATGTGTATAATTTTTCATAACCGATTTTTTGGAAACCGGTCCCAAAATCAGTAACGAAAAATTATCCATAAAAAAATCAGCTTGAACAGATATCTCAAAATTTGCGGAAATTAGAGCAATCACGTACATTTTTTTTAAACAGAAATTGGAAACTTTTTTATTATTAACAATTTTTCGAGACTTCCGGTTCCGGGACAATACAGTGTGGCACGTGAGGGTTAGGCGAGTGAATTGTGGCAGATTAGGAGGGCATAGGAGAGGTCTGGAGGAGAAGCTCGGGAGGGAGGAGAAAGTGGAGGAGCGAGAGTTTGCGAGAAAGTGGAGGGAAGTCGGGAAAGGACATAATAGAGGAGAAAAAGGGTGCTAAAACCGTGAGTGAAAGTAAGACGGGCTGAGAGTATGTGAAGTGAAGAGAGGGAAGGCATTGTGAGAAGAACGGCCACAGACAGGGAACATGCGGAATATAGAAGGAGAACAGGGTGGTGAAAGAGGCGGGCTAGGGATATTGGAAAGGATAGGAAAAGCTGGTTAACGCATAGTGGACAAGAGCTAGGGGAAAGAGGGCTGCAAAGGTGGCAGATGGAGGCAGAACAGGAAAGAGTGATAGTGAGCCGGCCAACGAAAACGGAGGGTCTAGACATGAGAAGAGGGAGCGCAGGCTCTCTAGTAGCTGGTATACAGAGAAAGAAAAGAGGAGAAATCGAGGAGAAATTAACAGCGAAATTAGAAGAAGATATACGGGAGAAATTTAACGAGATAAAGAAAATGAACAGACCGCCGCCAGCAAAGATTAAAAAAGGTGGAGAAGAGAAAGAGAGCATAACGGCGGAGGAGATGTTGAAAGAAATTCTAAGGAAAATAAAGGAGCAGGAAAAGGAAAGAAAAAAAGATAAAGAGGAGATACAAAATATAACAAAAAAGTTGAAGGAGGAATTTAAAAGGAGGGAGGAGGAATGGGGAAAGCAAAGAAACTCGATAGAGAAAGGATTGAAAAGTCTGGAGGAAAAGGTTGAAAAAACGGGCTTGAATGAAAGGGGGGAAAGGAGGGAGAAGTAGTAATGGAGAAATGGAAAGAGATAGAAAAAAATTTGGAAATGGCGGAGAGAAGAAGAAGGAGAAGCAATATAATTGTGAAGGAAGCGACGGGAAGAAACAAAACAGAAAGGAAGAAGATCGAGAAGATGATAGGAGAAATAAATAAAACAGAAGTGGTCATCGAGGAAGTGCAGGAAATAGGATACGGAGATAATAAAATGACAATGCTGAAGTGCAGGAACTGGAAGGCCACAAGGGAAATAATGAGAACGAGGAGGGAGTTAGGGAAAAAATATGACAGCTTTCTGAACGACGACCTCACCAAGATGGAAAGACAGATACAGAAGAAAATAAGAAGGAGAGCAAAAAAAGAAAAAAGGCAGGAAAGAAAACGACAATTGGTTACCAGAAGATGTGGGTGGACAACAAAGAGTTGAGATGGAATGAAAACAAAGGAATTTTAGAGGAGAGGAGTGAATGGCGGAAGAAATAAAGAGGCGAAGAGGGATAAAGAGGGAGAAGACGCGGAGAAGGAGAGGAGAGGAGGGAAACCTGGGGAAAGAAGGAAGTGACAACGGAGGAGAAAGCTACAGAACAGACCAGTATCACCGCAACGTGTGCGACGGACAGACGGCAAAACCAAGGGATCAAAGGCGGCAGAACAGACCGGTGTCGCCGCAACATTTGCGACGGACAGGTGGCAAGACCGAGAGATCGATGGAAGGGATCGAAGGTAAGAAGGGGAACAGGTAGGAGACGCACGTGGCGACAGTAAGAGCGAGCTGTGTAACAAAGAGTACGATAAAAGAAAGAAAGCAGGATAACGAGAAAAGTGATTGCAAAAAGTTGCAAAGGTAAAGATTGGCAATAAGGATGAAGGGTATGGTGAACTAGAGAAGGAGAAGAATACAGGAGAGCACATAGGTGATAAGCGGAGGAGATAAGCATATAAGATATTTGATAACTTGTTTCAGATACCACAGAAGAAAAAGAAAAGAAAGATGGACGGAAAGACGAAAGTCAGAGGAACGGTAGAGATTGATATGGAGGCGATAGAGATGCTAATGGAGGGACGAACAAGGAGGATGATGAAGAACCTTAAGAAGGAAATAAAAGAGCTGAGAGAAAAAGTGGAGATCTTGAAAAGGAAAATTTATAAAATGGAGCAAGTTTCGGGTAAAAGGAAGAGAGAAGAGAGTGAGGAAAGAGAGGAAAAAGTAGGCAGAAAAAAATGGTGGTACGAAGAGAATGAAGAAGACGAGGAAGAGAAGAGAAGGAAGAACGTGATAATCAGTGTTGAGAAGAATAGATGGGGAGGAAACAACGCAAACTGGAAGAAGGTGATGCAATTTTTCACAGAAGGTCTGAGAGTGAAGGTGGAGGTGAAGGAGATGATAATGATAGGACAGAGAGGGGAATGGCTGACATTTATGGTAAAGTTGGGAAGTGAGGAGGATAAATGGAGAATATTGGAAGCAAGAAGAAAGGAGGGAAGCAGGATAAAAGTAAAAATAGACGAAGACAAGTCGGTGGAGGAAAGAATTAAAGAAGGAAAAGAGAGGGAAAAGAGAAAGGAAAGGAGAGAGGAGGAAAATGAGAAAGAAGGGAAGTCGACAGAAGAAGACATTGCGAAGAAATTGGAGGATAAACTTCTGATGGCATCGGAAGATGACGAGGACGAAGCGGACCGAGGGGAGGGACTGGGGAGGAGGCAATGGAAGGGGTAGGGAGTGCAATATATGGCAATGTTCTGTTTAAGATTTTGGAGGCTTAAGATTTATGTTATTTTGTTGTGAGGCCGTCAAGTAATTGTAATAATTGATTTTAATTTGTACAGAGTTGGGTACGTCCCTTCAAAACGCCGACATGTAAAGGTTTGGGAACGTTCCTCCAAAACGCCCTTTAAGGCCCCTTTGAGGTAAATAATGTATTTTTCGTATAGTATCGTATTAACAATTTTTCTAATTTTATTATATTTTTTAGTTCTTCCTTGTTTTCTTGTTGTTTAGGTGTTCTTTGTTTAAAAGCGTTGATATTTACAACTGCATCGAATAACGTCAAGAGAAAATACCAATCTCCAGGCAATTCAGATCACTATAATTTCTTAAGATTCGGTCAATTAATTCCCGAAAAATTGGAAAAATTTTGGTACCGGCTTTCAAAAAATCGGTAACAAAAAATTATACACTTTATGGCAAACCCTGGAAAACTCTACCCTTGTTTCATATATAATTCTTTAAGATTCGGTCCATTAAGAAATGAGTAGTTCGCGGTCAGACAGACAGACGTCATGATGTGTATAATTTTTTATAACCGATTTTTTCGAAACCAGTTTCCAAAAAATCAGTAACATAAAAGTATCCATACAAATTATAAAAAAAATTCAGTTTGATATCTCAAAATTTACGAAAATTGGAGCAATCACGTACATTTTTAAAATAGAAATTGGAAACCTCTTTATTATTAGCAATTTTTTTAATTCTATTACATTCTTTAGTTTTTTCTACCTTAATTTCATATATAATTCTTTAAGATTTGGTCAATTATTTCCCGAAAAATTGGAAAAATTTTGTAACCGGTTTCCAAAATGATCATGTTGGGTGTACGAATTGAACTTGAATCGTTTCCAAAATAACACTATTTATTATAAAATGAAATTACAAGTAATACTCGCGCTGGCTAGATCGACTGTTCGTATCGGTATCCAAAAGCGTTCTGGTTTCTTTATTTTTCGTGACAATATCCCGCGTTTTCTCCTTGTTACCAGTCGCGCGTAGCGCCGCCTGCAACTACGCTCACTATATCGGTGTCGCCACCGCTTACTCTATCGCGCCACCGCACCGACCCGAATCTAGGGACGAAATAACGCGCGCCGTTCAAACTAACTAACTCGCTTCCGACATGTCGCCCACCAAATTAGGCACGCTAATTTCTTCATCGTTAATTGAAGATACAGGCAATTTGCACACCTTAGCTATCGCACGCTTGAAATGTCCATTCTCCGTTCGGATCGTGACTACACGCACTAAACCATCGTGACCCGGGTGCAACTCTATAACACGGCCGAGTTTCCATTTCAACGGAAGGAAGTTCTCATCGCAAAGAACTACTAAATCTCCTATCTTGAGGTTTGTCTGCTCCCTCTTCCATTTAGTTCGAACTTGCAGATCAGCGACGTACTCCGTCGCCCACCGTTTCCAGAAATCTTGCTGAACTCGCTGTACTAGTTGCCAACGGTCTAATCTATTGAGTTAAATATCCGTCACGTCTGTATCCGGAAGCCCAGTCATCGTGTCTCCCATTAGAAAATGCGCAGGTGTGAGAGGCTGTAGGTCAGTCGGATCTGACGATAATGGGGATAATGGCCTCGAATTTAAACAGGCCTCGATCTGAATCAATATCGTTGAAAGCTCCTCGAAAATGAATAGAGCGCTTCCCATAACTCGTTTCAAGTGGTGTTTGTAAGCTTTCACCCCTGCTTTCCAAAGTCCGCCCATGTGTGGCGAAGAGGGGGGTATAAACTTCCATTCGATGTTCTCGTTGGACAGCACCTCACCAATCCTTCCTTCAGCTTGAGCCTGAGCGAACTGGTATACTTCCTTCAGCTCTCGATTAGTGCCAACAAAATTCGTTGCGTTATCGCTGTAGAGTTTCTGTGGACGTCCTCTCCTACCAATAAACCGACGGAGTGTCGCTAGAAATGCCGCGGTTGTAAGCTTGCTCGTAGCCTCCAAGTGAATTGCCTTCGTCGCGAAGCAAACAAACAGAGCAATGTAAGATTTGTTCGTCTTCCGTCCTCGACCCTTGTTGACAAGCGTTGTTATGGGGCCGGCGAAATCGACGCCGGTAATTGTGAATGCTCGGCTGGGACGTACTCGATTGCTCGGCAAGGGTCCCATTACTTGGAATATCTTTCGTGGCTTGATTCTTGCACAACGCATGCACTCGTGGCAAACTTGCCTCGCCAAATTGCGCCCCCTGAGTGGCCAGTATCGCTCCTTTATAGAAGACAACAAGAGTTGCTGACCAGCGTGTAACAATCGACGATGCTTTCTCGCGAACAATAATTTTGAGAATCGATCTCCGGACGGTAAAATTATAGGATGTCTTCGATTGAACGGCCATGACGAATACTGAAGTCGACCGCCCACCCTGAGAACTCCCTTCTCGTCCAGGAATGGTAGTAACTGTAGAATCTTGCTGCTTGCTCTCAATTTACGATTCTCCCTGATATCCTTGATCTCGTCGGCGAACTTGGTAGCTTGCACGTGCCGAACAAGACCATAATGTGCCATCCGCAACTCGGAAACCGGCAATCTTGACAACTCTCGTTCGCCCGGTTTCTTCTGGGAATTAGATATGTAGCGCAAACAGTACGCCAACACGCGTTCGATCGTAGTTAATGATGAGTATTTGTCAATTAACCCTTGAATTATAGAATCTTTGGTACTAGTCATCGCGCAGACATTTGCACTCTTTCGTTCTTCTACTCGTATTTCTTTAGAGATCTCTGGCGGATCGAAATCTTGAAGACCTCCGCACGTCGCTGACAGATCTTCTCGCAACCACTTCGGACCGGACCACCACAGCTCGGAGTCCCTGAGTTGACGAAGAGTAGCACCTCGTGATATTATATCAGCGGGATTTTCTGTCCCCTTAACGTAGTTCCAATGTTTGGCTGGCAATAACTCGACTATATCATTTACCCTATTTGCCACAAAAGGTTTCCATCGCGTTACGTCACCTCGAATCCATAGTACTGCCTTTGAATCCGTCCATGCGTACATCTCGTCGATGGGCACTCTCAGATTCTCTTTAGTGTCAATCATCAAACGCGCCAGCAAGCGTGCGCCGCACAGCTCTATTCTGATTATAGTCATTGGCTTAATTGGTGCCACTCGCGACTTGGAGCATAACAATCTAGAAATAATTATACCGTTTTCATCTACGAATTGGACGTATATGCACGCTCCATACGCCCCCTCGGATGCGTCGCAGAATCCTTGTAAATATATTTTTGCTGTCGTTTCACTTGGAATAACTCTTCTCGGGATGCTGAGTGTCTCAGCTGCATTTAGATCTCTTCGAAACTGCTCCCACCTCTCCGCTAGCGAATCTGGTAGAGGTTCGTCCCAGTTGCATTTAACTCGCCAAGTATTCTGCATAATAAGTTTCGCTGACGTTAATACAGGTCCTATGAGACAGAGTGGGTCAAACAATTTTCTGATTGCTGACAAGATCTCACGCTTAGTCCTGGCTGATTCCATCTCGTGCACAAAGAATTGGATTTGGTCATTGTTGGGGTTCCATTTGATCCCAAGCATCTTTATCGTGTCGTTAGCGTCGATATTAACATTGTGAGTATCCTCTCTCAAATGTGGAGGCACCTTCTCTAAAGCTTCTGCGCGGCTGGAACACCATTTGTAGGTTTCAAATTCTCCGGACCGCAATATCTCGACAAGCTGCTCCTGCAACACATGGCTTCCTCGACGCTGTTCGCACCTCCCAAGGTGTTGTCTATGTATGTTTGCTCGAGCAACATAAGCGCTGCCATTGGATACTTGCGCTTGGCCTCCTCTGCTACCTTAAAAGTACAATTTACCGCTAAATAATGTGAACTAGCTTCGCCAAAAGTAACCGTATTTAGACGATATTCTTGAACCGGTTCGTCTGAAGTGAATCTCCATAATATCCGCTGACAATCTCGATCGTCCGGGTGCATGAGCACTTGTCGGTACATTTGTCGAATATCTACTGTTATCGCGACTGAAAAAAACCGAAATCGACTGACAATTACAATTAAATTACATTGTTTCGTATGTCCTACTCGGAGAATATCATTGAGCGATTTCCCAGAACTTGTCTTGCTTGACGCATCAAATACAACGCTGAGTTTTGTACTTGTGCTCTCCTCTTTGATCACGCCATGATGCGGCAAATAAACTATTCGGCGCTCGTAGTCTTGATTCGCTTCGGTTACCAGTGACATATGTCCGGACGCAATATAGTCACGCATAAACTTTACATATCTATCACGCAATATCTCGTCCGCTCTAAATGCATTAAACGTTTATACGCTGTTTCTCTAGATTTGCCTAGCGTTTTCGGATCCTCGATAAACGGCAGTCGTACTATAAATCGGCCCTCGGTGCGTGTGGTCATCTTATCGAAAAACTCATCACTCTCCCGAGCTTCCTCCAATTTCAGTGAAGTCGCATTAGAGTCGTAATTCTCGAGTTCCCAAAATCTACTCAGGTTTTGGTTTAATGTTTCGCAATGTTCCAACGAACAAGTTAACGTAGTAATTGTATCGCGATTGCATGTTAGCGACGCGATTGATGTGCGTGGAAATGTCCCGGCAACTATCCATCCAAATCTCGTGTTTTGTACTACCGGATAATTATTACCGAGCTCTATTTTTCCCGTTTTTAGCCAATCAAAAAAGAACTTTGCTCCGATGAGCATATCAATCGAACCTTGTTTGTGGAACTCTGGATCCGCAAGTTTGATGTTTGACGGAATCTTGAACTCCTTATAATCTATATCCACTGACGGTAACATTTTAGTAATTTTCGGCACGATAAAACAGCGGACATTTGCGGTAACGTTAGAATATCTCAACCGTATGATAATCTCGCAACATTGACTCACGACGTTCTCGATCCCGCTTAATCCCGTAATTATCTCCGAAGTTCGGTCGCGTTTCACGCCTAGCCTATTACACGCCGAATGTGTGATAAAGTGCGCCTCGCTTGCGCTATCTAGAAGGATACGTAATGGCACCATGGAGCCAGGAGAGGGCCACGTGGAGGTGTCGCGCCGGTTCGTACCCATATCCGCAGCAGGTCTCCAAGGTAAAGAGCCTCTAGTCGATAGACTAATGTAGGTAAGGGAAGTCGGCAAATTGGATCCGTAACTTCGGAATAAGGATTGTCTCTGAGGAGCGGGGCGTGTCGGGCTTGGTCGGGAAGCGGGTTTGGCTGACGTGCCGAGCCTGGGCGAGGTGAACCGATCGGCTTTCTCGCGCCGGTCCCGGGGATCCGAGCTCGGTCCCGTGCCTTGGCCTCCCGCGGATCTTCCTTGCTGCGAGGCTTCCGTGGCGGCGCGAGCCGTCGTGGTCGTCCTCTTCGGCCGCCATTCAACGCTCAGCTCAGAACTGGCACGGACTAGGGGAATCCGACTGTCTAATTAAAACAAAGCCTCGCAGCAAGGAAGATCCGCGGGAGGCCAAGGCACGGGACCGAGCTCGGATCCCCGGGACCGGCGCGAGAACGCCGATCGGTTCACCTCGCTCAGGCCCGGCACGTCAGCCAAACCTGCTTCTCGACCAAGCCCGACACGCCCCGCTCCTCAGAGCCAATCCTTATTCCGAAGTTACGGATCCAATTTGCCGACTTCCCTTACCTACATTAGTCTATCGACTAGAGGCTCTTTACCTTGGAGACCTGCTGCGGATATGGGCCGAGTGGGACCCGTTGGGATGGGCTGCGTTGACCAACACGGTAGCCATGAGCACGTGTTTCTTCGTTGGTCCGTTCATCACGTGGTGCACCGCGACATTGCTGCTCATCTTGTCCTTGTCGTCTGACGCCAGGATCGTCTGCTCGTCCTTGTTCTTCTCGCCTTGAGGAACCTTGTCTACTGCCGGACGATGACACAATGTGTTGTGTCTCCCCGAACACTCCCGGCACGATCCCATCTTGCACGTTCTTACGAAATGATCGTTGCGCAGGCAATTGGTGCAGACTGTGCAGAGTTTCCGACGGCGGATCTCGTTGAGCCGATCGTCGACCGATAACGCTAGAAATTTCTCACAACGATACATGAGGTGATTGCCGTGACACAAGTAACATTTTCCAGCCTCCGTAGTATTGGCCAAAGCTGCCGTGGATTTCTCGTGACCGGGAGCCTTTGTCTTCTGCTTGTCAGATTCGGCCCGTCGTGTAACCTCCTTGTCCTTTGACATTGCTTCGATTCTCTCAAACGTCTGGCATCTCTTCTCCAAAAAATCGGTTAGAGTTGTTAACGTTGCATCAACCGCATTCGCGTTCTGCTCCCAGGCACGTAGAGTTATCGCATCAAGTTTCGACTCGATCATGTGTATCATGAGCTCGCTCCACGCATCTGTCGGCAGATTCAATGACTTCAACACTCGCAGATGTTTCAATGTGTAATCCACCAAGCCTCGAATTGCAGCGGCAGATTCCTTCTTTACCCTCGGCATCTGGAAAAGGCACTGAATATGCTTTTTCTTTATCGCTCTAGGATCGTCGAACCGCCGTTTCAGCAGATCCCATGTGTAATTCTCGTCGGTTAATTCGATGGATTCGATGATCTTGGCTGCATTGCCCCTCAACAATGTAACCAAATACTGGAATTTCTGAATGTTCGGAATGTTCTCGTTCGCGTGTATCAACGATTGGAAAGTCTCCGCGAAACGCTTCCATTCCTCCGTCCGGCCGTCGAACGTCGGAAGTTTTACTTCCGGTAACTTAACTCGCGATTCCGGATTAGTTGCGACACTCGCGTTTGAGATAGTACGAAGAAACTGCGTTTGTTCCTCGAAAAATCTTGTGATCGCATCACCGTTGCTAACCGAAGCCTGCGAATCGTCATGTCGTATGCTCATTAGTCTTATGAGCTCGCCTTGTTGCTGTAACACGTTCGATAGCACTTCGTCGCTCGCGGACGCACGTGACTCGACTTTCCGCGCGTTCTCGGCGCATAGCCATCGCTTGAGCTTGATCTTTATTTCGAAATACCTTTCCTCGTATTCCGCTTCTTCCGCTGCGTCCTCCTCGGTGGGCTCGCCATCCGTGCTATCGTTGATTTTACGTTGCACGTTCTCGAAATCACGGTGAATCTCGTCTAACCTCGCGAGGTATGTCTCGATTTCCTCTCGAGTCACTCGATCTTCTTGAACTTGCTCAACCTTGCTCTCGAACCTCGTCAACTTAGCCTTGATCGTTCCTCGTTGCTTGCGAAGCTTCGTTGTCTCGGCCATGGTTTCTAGAATAAACCTCACTTTCTTGAACGTCGTTCTTTGTGGACTGTATTCACTACCGTTGTCTCGAATCTCGCGATCCGGCTCGAAGGACCAATGTTGGGTGTACGAATTGAACTTGAATCGTTTCCAAAATAACACTATTTATTAGAGATGTGCGAATTATTCGAATTCGAATCGAATCGAATCGAATCTGACGATATTCGATTCGATTCGAATTCGAATCGACGTAGTTCGAATTCGAAAGATTCGATAACGTCGAATCACTACAATTCGAATTCGAATAAAAAAACCGCGTAAGAAGGTTTAAAACCCGTTTAATTCTATCGTGCATCGAGCGCCTTTTTTTCTGTTGGAGGCAATGTAGTTATGCAGAAAAGAACAAACCTACTCTCGCAGCATGTGAGAGAAACTGTTTTCTGTCATGATAACATCCCTGAAAGTTACTTTAAAAAATAGCCTGTAATGAAAGACTGTCCCTGTGTTAGTCTGTAGTGTCTGTACTCACTAGTCTATTCCTACTAATTACTTGTTTTTGGAGAACTTTATAATGCTCAAATATTTTTTTGATTGTGATAAATGTCAAATGTTACTTTTGTTTTACTTTAATTGATTCTATTCATTAGAATTTAAACCTCAGTTGAGTGCCATTTGTGCAATATACATATATTTTTTCTTTTATTTTGATGTTTCTATGAACAATCTTAATTTGTTAGCAAAAAGTACAAAACACAGTACAAAACTGTGAGATTATCATAATGTTTCAATTCAACGTTTGTAGTGTTAGTTTTATCATATTTTACATTCTCTGTTCTGCTCTAAGCAGTCTTAGTTCTTAGTCTGTTACCAAAGTGTTTACGTCTCTTGAGTTGGAGCCTTGAAAATTATCAGCCAATTGAGCCAATATTAGGTAATGTGTAGATTTGACGAATAATTCAAGCTACTGCCATTGTGATTTTTCATGCTATTTTTCTCTTTAACTGAATATATATTATATATTAAATATATTATGAATGTAAACTTAAAACCTATGACTCAATTCTGTGGCTGTGAAAATGTCTTACTAAGTTACAGTGACTTAATATTGTAGTACACACTGTCCCCTAAAAGGCTTTGGCCTTTCTGTATTTGTTACTTTTAATAAAGTATAATTTTTAATTTTAATATATGCATAAATGGATAAATGCTTTTCATTTCACTAATACATTTCTCATTTGACGCTAAGTGATCACATATCACAATTAGTTCTCTACAATTCTGCTGTTGTAACGGAATTTTACATAGGCTCTCATAAAGACTCCATTTTGCATTTTGTATTAAGTATTTGAATATAATGAATATGTACTGTCAGTTATAGTTATACCTACCAATACTATGTCGTGATTTGTGGATTATCTTGCTGGACTCTTGGTGCAGACGAAGTAAGTTGCACATTGCACAGTTGGTCGTTACGAGACTTCAGACTTCGTTAATTTTGATTCACTTATTCGATGTTTCGAATGCTTATGTCACATTCCTGGCTTGCAGGATTTCTACGCGTTGATTCGATTCGAATTCGAAATATGGGTGATTCGATTCGATTCGATTCGGCGATATTTTTGTCAATTTGATTCGATTCGATTCGAATTTTTTTTTGCAAATTCGATTCGAATTAGAAAACCTTAATTCGCACATCTCTACTATTTATTATAAAATGAAATTACAAGTAATACTCGCGCTGGCTAGATCGACTGTTTGTATCGGTATCCAAAAGCGTTCTGCTCGTTCTGGTTTCTTTACTTTTCGTGACAATATCCCGCGCTCTCTCCTTGTTACCAGACGCGCGTAGCGCCGCCTGCAACTACGCTCACTATATCGGTGTCGCCACCGCTTACTCTATTGCGCCACCGCTTACTCTATCGCGCCACCGCACCGACCCGAATCTAGGGACGAAATAGCGCGCGCCGTTCAAACTAACTAACTCGCTTCCGACAGATCGGTAACGAAAAATTAACCACATCATGGCATTCCCCGGAAAATTCTAAGACAAACATTTGGGTTTTATATAATAGTATAGTAAGTATAGTATATAATTTTATATTAAAAACATCATGACAAAATTTAAAATATCTCAGAAAATTCTTAACAAAAAAGAGTTTTATAGTGTTTTATTGTGTTTTAAAAACGTCTCGACAAGATCAACAACTTTTATCTCAAGGAAAAAAATAAAGTTCTACTTAAGAAATTAGTCGCCTATAAAATTTCTTGAAAACGACTTTTACGATATGACTCACGTAAGAATCATGTGTCCGTCTTCAAACCAAACAATTTTTGTCTGAAGCATTTTTCTACAATCAAGAATAAAAAAATTTTGGAGGTGGGTAAATTAAAATGTATGTATGGGGGTGTGTAACACCCTGTATATAAATATATATATATATATATATATATATATATATATATATATATTCTGTCCTTCCCCTGCTTCTACTCAAAAAAATTCTAATTTAATCTAAACCTATTTTTAATTTGAAATTAATATTAGGTTTGAGTTAGGTTAGAATGCAAAAAGAGAAGCTCCACTATTCTCTTGCTTGCTTAAGGGCCGGATCCTGCAGCCATATGATTTACCGACATTATCGTTTTTCGATGGATCTTTTAATTGGCTTTATAGAATTGCAAAAATCTTTTACAGAATTAAAGTCCGCACAAAAATCTAGGATAACAAACGCGATTTTATATCAAAAACACCAAAAAATTAAAAATATTACTTATTTGGGCACATACAGCTGTCACCTGACGACAATATTTGCTTAAAACAAAAATTCTGCAGTTTATACATACATAATGTTTATCATCTGCCCTTGGGAAAACATGTAGAAATAATATAGTGCAAGTAGAAGTAAGATTCAATGCGTACAAAAAAAGATCTATCGAAAAATTATTTTAGTAATGCAAATACGGATGCAAAATGACAAGAAGAGCAGCAACAGTAGTTGCCGGATCTTGCGAGAGATGGCGAGCAATTAAACAAGGACAGATGTCATTTTGTTAAACAAAGACAGATATAGGGAAAACAAAATTAGAAAGGTTGACATTATCGACATCAAGGAAGGTCGTCTGTCACTGCAGGATCCCCTTAAGGAGGCTCTTACCCGGCTGCTCTAATCAATGTAGCAACCGAAAAATTATCATTAATAATTGGTTATAAAATTATCGGAAAATTAAATAAAAAAATAAATAATGATTTTTACATAGTGTAAGAGTAAGATATATGTTCTATTAGTGTAAATATTAAAATTTATACAATAAGTCAATTGACTACGTCATGCGTCAGTGCTAAAGAGCAGAATAATAACATGCGCGTGTTACAACGTCGTCTGTAGCAGTCTGCAGCTAAGTGAGGTGTAGCCGTGTAGCGTTGTAGCGATTGATGCGATGAAGAGATGGAGCCAAAAGAAAGATATAACGTGAGAATGCTGAGAGGGAAAATGAAAGGAAAATTCTCGAAAATAAAGGTTGTCAATGCGCGAGAGAATAATTATGCCGCTACCATACAGCGCAGAGAAAAGACATGTGCAAGTGAGGTTAGAAAGAATAATTAACATTGTTTACTTTTTGATTTTCAAGGTTTGATTGGCAAATAATTGAAACTTATTTACTTATTTACGTGTAATACAACATTTGAAACATTTGCGCGATTTTGACACTCGGATCATTCGCCTAACCTGTCGTACGTCATATTAAAACTACAATATCTTTTATAACTCATCGTCACCAAGTTTTCTTCTTATCATTAGAAAAATTATTATTTTAACTACAATTCCTTAGTTTTTTGTTTACCTGGCTCGCAAACTTGCCAAGAAAATACATCACTTCCGGTAAAAATTTTAGTGTTTACCATATGCCCTGTGTTAAAAATGCGAATTTCAATACTGATATTTTTAAAATTTTTATCGTCACCTATGCTAAAGTTTTGGGCATCGGTTCGTTGTGGTTCACTTTACAACATAATTTAATTTCATAAAGATCTGTCGTTTTATGATCGAGGTAAGAGCCTCCTTTTTAATTCAGTTGAATTTTTATTTTGTCAATGTTGATCACTGTGAACGAATAGATGCTTTTTTCAAAATTATGGTAATTATGTATCCGATATCCGAATAATCGTACTTAATTTATTACAATTTAACTGTCTCTCATCTTTCTTTTATTTTTTAATCCCTTTCTAAAAAAGGCATGGATAGTTTATTGTTGCCTCTTTTCCGCGATGCCGATTGGTTTTCTTGCTGCGCTTACTTCATTTGTAGCTGTCATTGTATATTTTGACAGTTGTGTAGTTGTGTATAATAGGGTTAATAGTAAAATGTTAAAGATAAATAGCGCGCGCGTAGCGCGCGTCTGTAGTGTCTAGTATAAAATAAAAAATCCATGTGGAGAGAAATGTAGACTGTCTCTCGTCCTATACGTATATTAGAAAGAATGATTACATTTGATTGTTGATAACTTTAATAATTTTTGAGTGATTTTAAAATTTCTTGAATATTGCTCAGAGTCATGTCCTTGATATGTATGTCAGGGTCATCGGTGAGATTGTCCTTAATATGGAGTTTTATCAAAAACTAAATCATGAAAGTTGCTATTTTTTATTCTCAGCAATAATTTTTTAGATATAACTGATATAACGATTTAAAATTAACCAATCACAGACAATTATTAAACGATTGTTTATTAATAAGTATATATGTTAGTATTAGTGGTCGTGCTCTTCATGCGTTGACTGATATTAAGCAAATGATTGTATGCGTGTGTGCGTGCGCGTGTGTGTGTGTGTGTGTGTGTGTGTGTGTGTGTGTGTGTGTGTGTGTGTGTGTGTGTAATATTGCATATTGTGTGTAATATTGATCATGAATTAATGCTGTCGATAAATAAACGTAATGAGTAAAATAAAGGAACTGCACTAATTGTATGGAAATTGGATCCTGGCAAAATCACTATTTTCACATATGTATATTATAGTTTATAATCTGATAAATAAAAAATATTCTGTATATAAAGCTTAATAATGGATAGTTTTTGAGCTATAATTGACTACTTTATATCTTTTATGCATTACTCCTACTTTACCCTTACGGAAAGAAACTACAGCGGATTAAAGAAAATTATATTACAGATATATAAAAGTATTACACGAAATTATAGACTGAAGTATTGTAATATACTGTAATATTTTCGCACTATATGTTCGGATTATAGGAAAATATTACAGGAAAATAACCTGTAATATCTTGCCGAGATTATAGTATAATAATAGCCTGTAATATCATTGTGGGATTATAGGAAAATAATCTGTAGTGTATATAATTATAATACATAGAAGAATATATATATATTATATATTTTTTTTCTATGTATTATATAATTATACACTACAGATTGTTTTCCTATATACTATATACGTATATATTACAATTAATTTATCTTGTTTTATAAAAATGTCTGAATATATAATTGTTCCAATTGATTGATTTTAACTAAAATAAATATACAAATTTTATTACAATTTTTAAATAATTGATTTTTCCCACAATTTTGTTTATGTTATATATATATATTTTATTTATAATACACTTATTGATGTAACTTTATACATATAAACAAATTTATCTATATAAACAAAACTTTTTATATACTATTATCATCTGCTTGAAATAAAACATCTTATTTAAAAAAAACTGATCAAAATAAAATTATTTGTTTCTTATTGCACAGTTATTTAAAACAAATTCTAAAATCTAGTTGTTTAAACAATATATTGAGGCAGGATTCAATTGTAAAGAGAAGACAGGTTTTTCACGTATCAAGACTTATTAATGTGAACAATTTATACATATTAATACTCGGCGCACGAAAGATCTCGTCTTTACAAGGGCTCCCAAAAAACTAACTAGAACAAAACAAAAACTCGACTTTACCGCAACTGCTAATCGTCTAGGTGCCGGTAGACTCGCCCTTCGCTTTTACCGACTAGAGGCAACACGCGTCAAACCTCTCCAACACTTCCACCGTTTCAGCGTGTTGCACACTCGTTCACACTCATACTTGCACACAACATCCTGAAATGCTCCCTCGGCAAAGCCTTAGTGAAGATATCAGCCTTCTGTTGCGCAGTAGAAACATATTCTATCACAATCTCTTTCGCATCAACTTTTTCGCGAATGTAGTGATAGCGGATATCGATGTGCTTCGTACGCTTGGGGAATTCTGGATTTTTCACCAGTCTAATTGCACTTTGGTTGTTTACGAAAATCACGGTTGCTTTCGCACGTCAATAATTGATATTGCTTAAGAGGATCCTATAGTGGCGGTAGTTACCGACATTTTTTCATTTTAAGGAATTTTTGAATTGGCTTTACAGAATTGCAAGTTTTTGGTCTAGAATTAAAGTACGCAGAAAAATCTACATCGCGTTGTACGATTTCATATCGGGAACAAAAAAAAATTAAAAATTTTACTAATTTGGGCACATACAACTGTCATCTGACGACAATAACAAAATTACTGCAGTTTATATATATATAATGACACCAAGGCGACGTAGGGACAACATGTAGGAACAATATCGTGTAAATAAAACTAAGATTCAACGTCTAGAAAAAAAGATTCCGTAAAATAAAGTTTTATTAAGCAAAAGCACATTTAGGTTGACAGAATAAGCAGTATTGCGTGTAGCGAGAGATGGCGCAGCAATCGAACAAAGACAGATGCCTCTGGTTAGACAAGGACAGACATAGATATATAACATAGAAAACAGGATTAGAAATGTTGACATTACCGACGTCGAGGAAGTTCGGCCTTCGCTCGATGCTGCTGAAGTTGCAACATATTCCGACTCTGTCGTACTCAATGTTACAAGCTTTTGCCTTTGACTTGACCAAGTGACTGGTCCATTCGCGAACTCGAAAAGATACCTTGTCGTATACCTTCTGGTTTCTATATCACCCGCGTAATCGGCGTCTGAATATCCGATTAACTCCGGCTCGCTTCCACCGCCGCGAAACTTGATCCCGAACTCGCTCGTACCGAATAAATACGCGAATATTCGCTTGACCGCTTGCCAATGGTCATCATTGTGACTATTTAAATATTTGCTTACGGAATTCACCGCGTACGCTATGTCCGGACGTGAAACGACCGCGAGAAACATTAGTGAGCCGACCGCCTCACAATACGGTACATTCTCGGATTTTATCTTGCCCTCGACAACAGGGCTCAGCACTACATGCGGATCCGCCGGAACTCCGATCGGTTTAGCATCGCTCATTCCGAACTTTTCGATCATTCGCCGCACATACGCACTCTGATGTAAGAAAATCGTTTTTCTCTCTCTGTCACGCTCGATCTGCATCCCTACAAACATACTCGAATCTCCTATAGTGATCGCAAACGCACTGCTCAGGTGCTTAATCACACGCTCGATTATTTCGTGGGACTTGGCTGCAATCAACCCGTCGTCCACGAATAACGCCAAGTAAAGACCCATTTTGAATCGATCAACTTCATATCAGGTTTTCGCTCGACCAGTAACCACGTCTTGTTCTCTCGATGCGCCCTCAGCTCGTCTCCGATTGCTTCAATCCACTGCGACGCTTCACTGCTTCGCATCGCTTCTTCGTACGACAACGGCACTTTGTATTCCGCCATGTTTGACTTGTAGCGAGAAGGTCGCCTCAAGCTCGAGCGTTCTCGTAGATTTCGCCCTTGGACGACCGGTTGCGCTCTCTCAACTGGCTCTTCTTCCACCGCCGCTGCTCCGTCGACAGCCGGTGAAAATACGTCCTCGTCTTCCGCGCTGTCCTCGTCGCTCCTTTCTTCTTCGGCACCTTGTTGATCTCGCTCTTCTACGACTCTCGGCAGAATTATATCGTCGTTCTCCTCGTTATCGACTGGAAATGCTATTTTCCCGATTTTTTCTTTGAACACTACGTCACGTGATACCATGACTTTCTTTGTCACCGGGTCCCACACACGGTAATTCGACGAGTTACCATCGTATCCGACAAGCAGCATCCTTTTCGCTCGTACGTCGAGCTTTGTTGTCATCTGCTTCGGTACATGCACGTACGCTTCAGATCCAAAAATACGCAGATGCTTCAGATTCGGTTTCTTGCCGACCCAAAGCTCGTATGGCGTTGACTCGCCCCGTGTTCCCGATGATCCCGATCGATTGAGTAAGTACACCGCAGTGTTTGATGCCTCTGCCCACAGGGTCAGTGGGAGACTCTTCGCATGTATCATCGTCCTCGCCGCTTCGATGATCGTCCTGTTGTCTCGTTCAGCTTTTCCGTTCTGCTCCGGCGTATATGATGCCGTACTCTCTCGCTGAATTCCTCTCGACTCGAGATAACTATTCATGGCCTTGTTCCAAAACTTTCGGCCATTGTCGGACCTCAGAACTCTCATCGGCCTGCCGAACTTGTTTTCCACTAGCTTGTCGAACACCTTTTTTTCGTACACGTTACTCTTGTGCCGCAGAAAGTATATGTAGCAAAAACTTGTTGCATCGTCTTTAAACGTCAGAAGACATCGCGCACCTCCCAGAGTTTCCACGGACAGAGTTTCGGCCCGCATACGTCCGTGTGAATCACTTCGCCCGGAACCGTCGCCGCTCTGTCGCGCTTTTTTCGAAACTCGAGTCTATGTGATTTTCTCATCTGACACGAATCACAGAATAAATCATCTTTTTCAGACAGCTTTACTCCGTCCACGAGGCCTTTCTTGACTAGTTCACGCAACTTACGACCATTAACATGTCCGAGCCTCTCGTGCTACACTCAAATATCTGTCGCCGCCACATTCGCCTCCTCGCAGTGGGCCGAGAAACTAGAAAAAGTGGCCAAAATTTGGTTGCAAAATTTCGACTAAAGAAGCATACTAACTTTATCTGCATAACTCAATGTACTGTTGATAAAAATTTTATATTAATTTGTTAATTAATTTTCCATTAACAAATAGCTTGAACTTAAAAATTTTCCTATAAGGACAATTATTTTTTCTTGAAGATTTTCATAATTTTGACCATATTACACAAATTTCAATATTTTCCTCTAATTTTTAAAAATGTTGTGTATGCATTTATCATGTAAATATTCCTATAAACACGAGAATTAAAAAGTGTTATTGTTTTGGTTCATTGTATGTCTGCTTTATTGGATTTTATAATATCATGTACAGTCGCCGCCAATGATTCCTTTCCTGGGATAAGGGGGGAACATAAGAATACCTCAGGAAAGGAATCATTGGCGGCGACTGTACGCTGTCGGATCAGCATAACACACCATAACACGCTCCATCAAGCCAAGAACGATTTCATAGCATTCCTTGCAATGTATACTTGAAGTTCAATCGGCGACTTTTTTGCGCTTTCACGGATATCTTATAGGAATTCGTAAAATACATCGTAAAGCACGCGGTTTGTTTTCAAAATAAATATGTCAAAACTAACAAAAAGGGAGGTTCTTGACCAAATTCCCAGTGATTCTGAAAGACATTTGGGCGTTGATTACATTTTGACAAAGCTAAAAATTGATTCAAAAAATTTGAGAAAAGATGATTTAGATCGGTTAAAGGCCCGTGTGTCATCTTTGCGAACCAGACGCAATGAAAAATTCAACGCGGCTAGCAGAAAGGCTGATAAATTTGAATTGAAAAACTTAGTCTGGCTAAATTCTGAGTTTCATCTTCCAGAATTACGCATTGAAAACGATTTTGAAAACCTCGTTTGTAAATCGAGTGCTGGTCGACGACCTCTCGAATTTCATAAAAAATCTGAACGATCTCAACGGCGAGAGATTGCGAAGATAAGTACACAGAACGAACATGATCCGAACAGAATTATATTGGCTTGTAAACATGCAGCACGAAAATCTGGAGAGAAAGATTTGCATGCAGTTCTGCAAGAACTGTCCAAAAGTCCACATCGTCCAAGCAAAGTTAGAAAGTTACTGGACACGTCGATGTCTATAAAGAAGAAAACTCCAAACGAAGCTTTATCTTTCTTATTGGACAATTCACTGACAAAAAATGTTTACATAAATCACAGAGAGAAATATTTCTTTACATTCGTTATTTCCATTTGTTTGGATTATATTTATTTCATAGAAACAAATTTACTTTACTTAAAACATTATTTTGTTGAATAGAAATTTTGTAGTTTTATTACATTAAATCATATTGTTTAATAGAAAAAACACGATTGTTTGAAAGAATATGTTTCGATGAAAAAACAGTTTCTTTGGTTACAATAAATGTAATTAGCGTTTTCACCGCTAGGCGGCTGCTAAACTCGTAAGTCAAATTCGACCAGAGACCGTATATAAGGCCAAGGCCCCACAGTAAAAGCGTCTATCACTCGCAGTTGTACACATCATTGGAATCTAATATCACACCGGTCACTCGAGTGATGGAAATATGACAATTATTTATTATTTATTTATTTATATACGTAGCAGTCAACCGACTACTACATATATCATATATAAATAAAAAAATAATAAATAAATGTTTAAGACATTTTTTATAAAACATTGATATTTAAATAAAACAATAGTATTATTAAAGCAATAGAGAATATGTTTTTCGTTTCAAACAATTTTTTTATTTAAGACAAAGATATATATTCTTTGAAAAATCAAACAATTGCATTTTGTAGTTTAAACACTGATTCGGTTGGACTATTCCAATGCATAAATTTCTTTAGATTTAAGAAAATTTATTAAATCTAAAGAAACATTTCTTTCTGTGTATGCGTTTAGAAGCAAGGTTATGCGGAGCAGACATTTGGCCACCGTATAATGACGTTCGAGGAGCTAAAGCACAGTGCAGACCACCGAAAGAAGTAGTTATGATCAGCGAAACTATAGCTGAAGTTCCTCTTCAATCACTACTTAATCATACTGTACAGCGAATCGTGAACTTGCAAGAAGAAGTTATACATCAAAGTATGAACAACACTGATCTTGATGTCGTCTTTATTTGTTCCTGGGGATTCGACGGGAGTTCTGGTCATTCAGCTTATAAACAGCAATATCAAAACGAACAAGCAGAAGCTGTTAATGATGAAAATTTGTTCGTTACTACTCTCATTCCTCTGCGATTATCATCTTCTACTGGCATCATATTCTGGAATAATCGATCGACCCAGTCTGCCAGGTTTTGTCGTCCACTGAAGTTAGAATATGTCAAAGAATCCAGCGATGTAATCATGAGACAAAAGCAACTGATAGAAGATCAGATAAATCAACTAAGGATTTTTGAAATTAGCTTGAATGATTATCGTATACGGGTACATTTTTCGTTACATTTAACTCTAATAGACGGAAAAGTTCTCAATATCATTACGGGAATTACCAAATCGATGCAGACTTGCCCAATATGTCACGCAATGCCGAACAAATTCAACGACCTTTCCAATCGGTTAAAAGGCTTATTTTTACCTGATCCAAAATCACTCCAATATGGAATTAGCCCTCTGCATGCTTGGATACGACTTCTCGAGTGTTGTCTGCATATAGCATACCGAATCAACATAAAAAAGTGGCAGATGAGAAGTAAAAGTGACAAAGCTGAGTTTGCAAGACGAAAACAAGAAATTCAGACGATTCTTTGGGAAAAGTTAGGATTAAGAGTAGACAAACCAAAAGCAGGAGGTAGTGGCACTACCAATGACGGAAACACGGCACGTCGAGCTTTTGAAGATCCCGATTCTTTTGCCAATTATCTTGGGTTGGACCGTCAGTTAGTGCGTAACTTCAAGATAATTTTAATTGCCCTTTCCTGCGAATTTCCAATTAATCCTGTTCGTTTTGACACACTGTGCACATTTACAGCTCAGATTTATGTCGCTCACTACTCTTGGTATTCTATGCCTTCGACACTGCATAAAATCCTAATCCATGCTCCTGAAATCATAAACTTTTGTATGCTTCCTGTGGGAATGCTTGGTGAGGAGGCATCGGAGGCCAGAAATAAAGATTATAAAAAGTACAGGGAACGTCATAGCAGAAAGCACAGTCGTAAATCAAACTTAGAAGACATTTTCTATAGAGCGATGGACACCTCCAATTATATCGACAGTGGGTCTTCAGAGAAGAATTCAAAAGAGAACGAGACTGTCCTTTCCTTCTGAAGTGACAGAATTATTCGCGATACCTGAAGCAAATACAATTTCAAGCTATCACGTTGAGGACGAGGCCAACGATGAGGTCTCGTCTGATCTTGAAGAAACACTCTTGTTCAGCGACGTAGAACTGTCGGACGAAGATTAATTTCAGATCATTAATTTCTGAAGGTTTTTTTAAATAACGTGAGAGGCGAGGGGACTCACTCAGAAAGCACCCCGAATACAGTGACAGGCGAGGGGACTCACTTTAACAAAGCACCTCGAATACAATGAGAGGCGAGGGGACTCATTTTAATAAAGCACCCGAATTACTGATACGGTAATTAAGGGGTCTGAAATCGCACTGTAACCTCCTCGTGGTAGGCCCCGGAAACTACAGATTTTGTAAGCAAACTGCAGGCGTTTTAATTACATAATCATATCATTTTATTGTGTAGATACTATATTGGATCCGCCATTTTGAATTTCTGAATTTTGAGTACGGATTTGAATTCAGCAACCTCGAAAACCTTTTAGTATCAAATTGCTACACAATCGGAGCATTTTTAGCAATTTCGTCCGCCATATTGGATCCGCCATTTTGAATTTCTGAATTTTTAGTACGGATTCGAATTCAGCAACCTCGAAAACCTTTTAGTATCAAATTGCTACACAGTCGGAGCATTTTTAGCAATTTTGTCCGCCATATTAAATCCGCCATTTTGAATTTCTGAATTTTGAGTACGGATTCGAATTCAGCAACCTCGAAAACCTTTTAGTATCAAATTGCTACACAATCGGAGCATTTTTAGCAATTTTGTCCGCCATATTGGATCCGCCATTTTGAATTTCTCAATTTTGAGTACGGATTCGAGTTCAGCAACTCCAAAAACCTTGAACTATCATATTTTATAATAATTGGAACATTTCTAGTATTTTGGCCACTTTTTCTAGTTTCTCGGCCCACTCCGGCCTCGCCGGCATTTGCACGTTTTACTCTGAACAGCATTCTGTAGATTTCGTTCTCTTGTTTTACGCCAGACGCGAGCACTTTGTCGCCGTCACTTATTCGTACGTAATTTTCCCGGAGAATCACCTCGTAACCCCGCGACGTGCACACTCCAACCGAAAAAAGATTCTTTTTCATCTCAGAAACATAAATAACGTCCTCTTTATTGTCTCCCAGCGATATCGTTCCGCCGTCTAGCACTCGTTGATATAGTCCGTCAACCACTCGCGTCTAATGTGTGATATTGTGACCGGACGGAGGGTTGTTACTGACACACTCTGCATTAGATTTGTTATCATCGGTCGCCACTCGATTTAATCACGAGAAATCGAGAAAGAGTTAATTATCATGCACTGACCCTTCGCTGGACCTCGCTACTTTCCTCCTTTCTTGCTTCAAACCCGCCCGCTGGAACTGTGGATCATCGCTGGACCTCGCTTTGTGGACCGTCTCTGGGACTGCAGTAGCGTACCGCTGGATTCGTCGCCCCTCTGGACCTTCGCTGGACCGCCTCTGGATCGCCCTTCGCTGGGTCGGGTAACACCGACAGGTAGAAATTACGGGAACAGGTAAGTCTTTCGCGTGGGAAATCGTGCAAATAATTTTGATTGTAAGTTATGGTAGGTAATTAGACAATTTATTCTGCCCGTTTTCTTTACAGGTGCTACGATCGGTTCCTCCCGTACTTGGAGTTTTGCCGCCCGCGTACAAACGTGAGTATAATTCGTGTCGCTAATGGTGAATAGACTGTACAATTATCTTCGTTGACCGTAGTCTCTAATATCGCGAAGCGGAGTCTCCCTATCCTCCGGCTCTGCTGCTCTTTTATAATCGAGCTTGTTTCCCTACTCTTGCCCTGGCCCGGCCAATTATCACGTACCCGTCGCATGTGGCCTTTGTACTCTCGTTGTCTTGACTCTCGCTAGCTTCCGCGTTCCAATTGTAATCGCTTGCACATGTTTCCCTGCGTACAATAGATTCGGTGTACATTCCTTAGTTTTTAGGTGTTTTCGACGTTTGCGAATTTGCATAGAAGCACGTACGCTTTCTCGAACATTCTCGTCTCGCCGCTTTCACAAATATTCCATTTGCTTCTACCCGAAGTTTCGTTTCCTCCCCTATTACGATTTTATTTCGGACATTTTTCCGTCGTTCCAAATATTGTTTCATTATGGAAAAGGAACTTCGCGTTTACATTATTGAAGCGTTTCGTCAGCACGCATGGTGATGTTTTTTTGGGGGACGCCCTCCGCGCACCTGGGTCGTTTAGGATTGTTCGCGACTTCCAGTTCGCGTTTTGCCGTTCCGTTTATTGTACGTCGGCGGGCCTTCTATGCCGTCGTTTTCCTGATCCGTTGAGCCACTTTTTATCGTGACCTTTCGCGGAAATTGCCCGGTTCGAGATCTCGCGACCTGGTGATCGGATAGCATCGCGGGTGGTACCGCTGTACCTTTCGCGTCTCCCTGAACCCCAATCCATCGTCGCTTCTCGCGGCGGGGTTTGGGTTCGCGATTTTGCGATCCAGCGACTCCATCGCCCTGGAGTTTGTGTCGTTGCTCTCACGGGACTCGCACGCGCGCCATCCTGTCGAAAACTCGTTCGATACGTTTCGGGTTCAATTCATTGACATCCGCTAATTAACCGCGCCATTATGTAGGACGTCACCCCTTTTCCGATGCCTGTTACGCTGCGAACTGTGTCTCGGTCCGCCCGTGTCGGTCGTTTGCGTTGCCGCAATCCGGACGATCAATCGAGTTTACGACTTTCGGAACACCCTTTACATTATTTTTGTCTTATAAATCGGACGCCGCCGAATCGCTAACTTGGTGCCCCGCGTCTACTTTAGTCCGCCGTATCTTCTGATATTTAATTACGTGTCCCACTCGCCATAGGGGAACAGTCGAAGAAAAGTACCGATCGTTTCGATAATATTTAATTCTCTTATCGCGGCTCGGCCTTTAACTCGCGCGCTTGAATCTTTTCAGGACGCTTTTATATCGCGTTTCGCGCTCGCGCCTCTCCTTCTAGCGCCGCTTTTCCGTGTGGGCCGGCCTTTAGCTTTACTGGTTTGTAACCTAAGGTACGGTTGACATGACTAATTTCGTCACTTGTTCGCGATACTTGAACCCGCGTAATCCGTATCTTTTTGTTGTTTACCAACCAAAGAAAATAAACTTTTGTAGACCAAATAACTCGCCTTTGCCGCGAAATTAACAAAATTAAATGCATTTAAATAAAAGGAATTGTATTAATGGTATTGTATTTGCTACCATTACTCGTGAGCGTACCGCACGCACAAAGAAAAAAGAAAAGAAATAAAAAACGAAAATTAATAATATCGCGTCGCTCGCGCTGTCAATTTTGACAATGGAAACTATTTCTAACGCTACACCCCAATTGTTAACGCCAAATAAACTTTAACTCGCGTAATATAAAATAATACATCATTGGGGTTATTAAGAATTACAAACCAAACATTAAGAAACTTGCGTCTCTGTATAAAAAACAAAATATATAATGCTAATTTGCAAAAGAAAATTGTCGCTGGGAAATAAATCTAATTTTTATCTTTATTAATAATAATTTTTTTTACAGGGGTGTCTGGCGCCTCACTTCTCGCGCGCCGTCGACCACTGCCCGCTCGGTGGACTCACCGCCCTCTTCCTGAATCGCCGCGAGGCCTCTTCTCACCGCCTCAGCTTGCTTCTTGGACGCCTTCCTGGCCTTTATCAACGACTTGGCAAATATCATGTTGTCCGTGATGACTGGCTGCTGTCGCTGCTCTATCGGGGCTGCTCCGAACGCAGCTGACGGCTGCAATATGCGCCGATGCCCCGCTGTCGGTAATCCAGATGTCTTCTTTACCAGCGTTCAGCACCTCGTTGACGATGTGACCGTGCAGCCGTCAGCTGCGCTCGGAGCAGCCCCGACGGAGCAGCGACAGCAGCCGGTGATCACGAAAGACGTGATACTCGACAAGCCGTTGATAAAGGCCAGGAAGGCGACCAAGAAGCGGGCGGCGACAAGAGGCCTCGCGGCGAGCATGGAAGAGGGCGGTGAGTCCACCGAGCGGGCAGCGGCCGAAGGCGCGCGAGAAGCGAAGCGACAGGCAACCATGTTTTCCTTTTCCGAAATAAAAGCATTTAGTAGCAGTAAGTTTTGTTTGCAAATTAGCGTTAAGTTCGATATAGAATAGTTAGTTCGTAATTAATAACTCTAATGAAAATATTCATTGACATATGTTCTATGATTTGATTTCCGTTAAAGTACAAATTATAAAATTTAATTTCTTTAAAGTACAAATGATAAAATTTAATTTTCTTAAAAGGACAAATTATAAAATTTATTTTCTTTGTAGTACAAGTCATTTACTTTGCTGTATAATGCAAATTATAGAACTTATAACGTATGTTAATCAATGTTCTTTAACACGTGATTATTTTGTATTGAGTCAGTGAAAATTTTTCGATTTAGGATTATAAGATGCTTAGATTCTTAGAAACTATTCGTTTATTAGTTTATCAATTAGCTATATTACGCGAGTCAATGTTTATTTTCCGATATAGAAATCAAGTTTAAGTTTCGTTTCTTTTCCTTTCCGTTTTTTTGTGCGTGCGGTACGTTTACGCATAATGGTAGCAAGTGCGGTACCATTAATACAAGTTAAGATGAAACGCATGTAATTTGGTAATTCCGCGGCAAAAACTGTTTATTCGGTGTACAAAGGTTCATTCTCTTTGAATATAAAACGAGACGGATTACGCGGACTCGAGTGTCGCGAGTGAGTGGCGAACTCGGTTAGGTCAACCGTACTTTAGCTTACGAGTCAATTAGGCTTAAAGGCCGGCCCACACGAAAAGCGGCGAAGCAAACCCTACGCGGCGCGCGAAGTCGCGGACAATATAGGGTGTCTCAAAAACGATAAACTCGACTGATCACCCGGATAGCGAAAATACAAACGGCCGATACGGGCGGACCGAGACACATCCCATGGCGCGAAGGGCGACGAAGGAAGGGTGATGTCCTGCGCAAGGGCGCGATCAGTTGGCGGGTACCAACAATTGAACCCGAGATGTATCAGTCGAGTTTTTCGATAGAACGGCGCGCGTACGGATCCCGTGAGAGCGACAAAACGAACTCCAGAGCAGTTGAGCGACGGGATTGCAAAATCGCGAACCCAAACCCCGCCGCGAGAAGCGACGATGGATTAGGGTTCAGGGGGACCTAAAAGGTACGACGGTACCACCCGCGACGTTATCCGAACACCGGGTCGCGGGATCTTGAACCGGACGCTTCCCGCGGGATATCGCAAGATAAAGTGGCCCAATGGGTCAAAGAAAGGACAACAGTGACGGGCCGTCGACATGCGATGAGCAGAACGGTGTGCCCAGGTGTGCGGAGGGCGTCACCAAAACATCACCACGGGTGATAGCGAAACGCTCCAAGATTGTAAACGCGAAGTTCCGTTTCCATAATGAAACAATATTTGGAACGACGAAAGAATGTCCGAAATAAAATTGCAATAGGGGAGGAAACGAAACTTCGGGTAGAACCAAATGGAACATTCGTGAAAACGACGAGACGAGAAACTTCGAGAAAGCGTACGTGCTTCTATGCGAATTCGCGAACGGCGAAAACACCGAAAAACTAAGGAATGTACATCGAATCTATTGTACGCAGGGGAGCAGGTGCGAGCGATTTCAATAGGCAAACGTCGAAAACACCGAAAAACCGAGGAATGTACACCGAATCTATTGTACATGGGAGAACAGGTGCGAGCAATAACAATTGGAACGCGGAAGCGAGCGAGAGCCGAAACAACGATAATACAAAGGCCCCATGCGGCGGGTACGTGATAGCTGGCCGGGGCCAGGGCAAGAGTAGGGAAACGAGCTCGACTATAAAAAGGCGGAAAAGCCAGAGGACAGGGACTCCGTTTCGCGATATCAGAGAACACGGGCGTGAAAGAGAATTGTAAAGTCTGATAGGGACACGAATTATACTCACGTTTGTACGCGGGCGGCAAAAGTCCAAGTCCGGGAGAAAACGATACCTGTAAAGAAACGGGAAGAATAAATTGTTTAATTAACTCTCTATAACTTACGATCATAATCATTTGCCTGACTCACTACGCGAAAGACTCACCCGTTCCCGTAATCCCTACCTGTCGGAGCTACCCGACCCAGCGAAGGACGATCCAGACGCGGTCCAGCGAAGGTCCAGAGGGGCGACGAATCCGGTGGTACGCTACTGCGGTCCCAGAGACGGTCCACAAAGCAAGGTCCAGCGAGGGTCCACAATCCTAGCGGGCGGGCTAAAAGCAGGAAAAGAGGGACATAGCGAGGTCCAGCGAAGGGTCAGTGCACAATAAATAAATCTTTCTCGATTTCTCGTGAATAAAATCGAGTGGCGACCGATGATAACGAATCTCACCCAGAGTGTGTCGGTAAAACCCCTCCGTCCGGTTACAGTGTAAATAGTCTATTCCCTAGTAATTTATCGCGGGAAATTCGTTGCTACGACGACCCGAAAGAATCTGCGATCTTCGAAGCCGAATTAGTACAAGTAAAGAAATCCTAAATGGCGACCGTGACATAGGAGCAAAGGCCGAATCGTAGTAGCGAGTGCAAAACGATTAATATCGAGGAAAATTGCGAAAACGCAAAAACAAAGCATAGCGACCGTAAGCGAAAAGTCATAGATTGTACGCGTCTCAGGAACGTACAACAACATGCAGTTATAAGGCGCGAAATCGTAGGCTAGAGAATTAGTATTGCGATTGAAACAATCGGGTCAAACACTGTATGACGGTCCACGCAAATCTGATAAGCGAAAAGATAAAAGCTACTAAGTAAAACATAAGGGCGTAGTCCGAATACCCCAAAAAAGGGTTAGAAACATATAAGCGAAAGCGAATAGGATAGAACGCGCGAAGAAAACGCTAATACAACGTGCAACGTAAGGACGCGAAATCGTAGCGAAAGCAAACGGTAAAAACTAAATCGCGTAAATCGATGTACGAGCGTTTTGCGCGAACCGAAGCATCGCGATAGTATAAAATAAATGAAACAAACGAAACGAGATACCACTCGATTTCGAACGACACGCGGATAGAATCGGTAAGATTCTCGCGAAAAGCGCATAGAGGCACAAATAGAATTTTGATACTCTTACAAGAAATGGAGATCGAAGAATCGCGGACAAAATTCCGTTAAAAAGACTTAGGAAATTCGATAGAAAGTTTCAAATTTAGCTAGCATAGGAAATAACAGTAACGATAGGGCCTAAAAGGAGAAATAGTAGTAGAGTAGCGAAAACAAAATCAAAGGTGCGAGGGGAGGAAATGCCGAAAGTGCAGCACTCTCCATTGGACAAAACGCAAACTAGATCGAAAGGAATAGCACTGTCGGAACAAGAAATACGCCAAAAAATTGCCAACGCCAATCTACAGGAACGCGATAAAAACGAAACGAACGACGGTATGGCAAACCAGCAACAAAATATTGACGTTCAAGAACAACAGCAAACAATGCAAACGTTAACGGTGAACGAGCCGTTGCACGAAAAGGAAAATGATGCGACGTGAGCACTAAACCTAAGTAGAGAACGTAACAGAACAGACGCAATCGAAAATGAAATAATAAAACAAAATCAATTTCTAGCGCGACAAGTACAAATATTAACAGAACAACTTGAACAAATAAACGCGAGGTCCCGCGCAAGCCAGAGGTCCGTCGATAACAACCGGAGCGAAGCGGCAAACGAAGAGGTGGCCGGACACAAATATGACTCTCGGGTATTCGACGACGAGCAAAATCGACGGGATATAGCGTTACAAATGATGCCAATGCAAGCACGTTTGCCACGCGGTGGGTGGATTAAAAACCCATTTGATGAAATAAGTTACCGCGGAAAAACGGATAAACAAAATCCTATTAGATTTTTAGAAAAATTCGATAGACTAGCGCGATACGAAGGAGTACCAGAAGACGAGCAACTGCATTACTTCGGAAGATGCATGAAAGGCGCAGCAAGCCAATGGTACGAGTTACAAGACGCAAACGACATTTACGAAATTAAACGCATGTTTACCCAACAATTTTGGGGCTGCCAGGCGCAAATGAGATTCCGGCAACAGATATATTTCGGAAAATACAAGCCAAACGTAGACGGTACAATGACCGAATATGCGTTAAACGTAGCCAGACAGGCAAAAACGTTACTACCACCGATGAGCGACGAGGAGATCGTACAGACAATACGCGAACATTTTGACATCGATATCGCACGCGAACTAAGACCGTCGGTCGTTAGGAACGTTAACGAAATGATTTCGATGTTAGACACACTCGAGAATGAACGCGAAACACGAAGACTACGCGGAGAAGCGCGACGCGCGAATGAAAAACCCGCAAATACGAATCAAAGACAACGCGATAACGCGAACGATGGCAAAAAGACAACGACACAAAGCCGTAACGATAACGAACAGCGACGGGCGAACGGACGATACAATTCCAACAGGCGGGACACGGCGAACCGAAATAACGGAACATCATCGTATAACAAATCGCCAGCCTGGCGGAAAACCAAATCACCCACGGCGAAACGTAAAGATGGTGGCGTAGACATCGTCGAATTACCAGATAGTGATGATAGCGCGGCAAAGCCAAGAGTCACACGCTACACGCGTGAACGCGAGGAACGCGAAGACAGAACGAAAGGATTCGCGAAAAAGGCGTACGATGGAAAGGCGAGAGACCGCGGACGAAAGTTAGCGGCAATCACAGCCACGAATCATGAGACCGAGTACGCAAACGACGACGCATCGACAAGCGAAGAGTCGACGGAAGACGAGTCGGACGAGAAAAAGTGCTGCGCGATAACGCGCGAAGAACATAAAGGCGACGACACAAAAGCAGCAATCAACGGCGAAGAAAACCCCATCAACATTATACGAACAAGGAAAATCATCGATGACCTAGACCAAGATATCGAAGATGCGCAAAAGAAGAACGTGACACAGCCGGACGTACCAATGATTCGTATGAAATTCGGTAGCTGTACGACTAAGGCACTAATCGATACGGGAGCACAAGTAACCGCGATGACAAGAGCCGTTTATGAACAACTACGTGACGCGAATGAGCAAATGGAGATATTGCCGATAAAAAAATTCACCCTGAAAGGAGCATTCTCCGAACGAGGATCGGTGATATCGAGCAAAGTCAGAGTCAACTTTGAATATCGCGACGAAAAATTCACACACGAATTCTTCATTGTAGAAAACCTGGCCTACGAAATGGTATTGGGCATTGACTTTCTAGTCAAATACAAACTGGTACTAGCATGTGACGACTCAATAGATGTAAAATTCCGTAAAACAATAACCCCGACGGTACGAGTAAACGCGATGAGGCGTGATGAAGCAGAGGAAAGTCTACAGAAAATTCTCGACAAGCACGCTGAATTATTCAATGGCGAGATAGGACGAGTAAACCACTACCAGCACAAAATAGAAATGAAAATAACTCGACCATATAAACGGAAAACATACCCGATACCAGAGATACACATGAGCCGAGTCAGAGAATACATTAAAGATCTAGAACGCAAAGGCATAATTAAAAAACAAGCAACGCAATACATAAACCCACTTGTCGTAGTAATTAAAAAAAACGGCGACATAAGGTTATGCCTCGACGCGCGCGAGACAAATCGACACATGTCAAATGATCACGCGCAACCGCCAACGATAGAAGAGGTCTTCAGAAGAATTGGAAAGAAAAAATACTTTACAACCCTGGACGTAAGTAATGCCTTCTGGCAGATACCGCTAGAGGAGGAATCCCAGCAGTACACCGGATTCTTCTTCGATGGTCAAACCTACGTGTTCCAACGCATGCCATTCGGCTTAAAAACCGCCGGAGCATCATTCACCCGTGCAATGGACAACGCGCTGGGAGATCAACAGTTTCTGTTAGTCTATTTAGACGACGTACTCATAGCGTCGGACACGTTGGAGGAACACCTCTTCCATATCAACTGGGTGCTCACGCAGTTAGAAAAATACGGATTCAAACTAAACCGAGAAAAATGTGAATTTCTTAAAGAACAAATCAAATTTCTGGGACACACATTCAGCGAAATAAAGGCTGAAATAAACCAAGAAACTCGAACAGCAATCGCAAACTTTGAACGCCCCATCAACAAGAAACAAATTCAATCATTTCTCGGGCTAGTCAATTGGGACCGGCGATTCATTAAGAACATGGCAAGAATGACCAAACCACTGGAAGAACTATTAAAAAAAGGACAGAAATTTGAATGGACCGGAGAGCGGCAGGGCGCGTTCAATCAAATAAAGCAAGCATTCCGCGAAGCACCTGATCTTTACCTATTCCAGCCAGACGCGAGATACGGAATATTCGTAGACGCGGCTAGATCGGGATTAGGAGCGCGCCTATACCAATACCACCGAACAACGAAGAAATTAAACAAACAATAGGGTATGCGAGCCGTAGTTTAAAGGCGCAGAAAACAACTACACAATAACAGAGTTAGAATGTTTAGCGATAGTGTGGGCATTACGAAAATGGCACACGCTATTATTAGGACGTCACGTAAAAATTCATACCGACCACCAGGCACTCAAATTTCTGAGTACATGCGTCCAAAACAACGCTCGCATAGCGCGATGGTTCGCTTTCTTACAAGAATTCGATTTAGAAATCATTCATTTGCCAGGCAAAGAAAATTCGATTGCAGACACATTGTCGAGACGCGCAATGGCAAACCATGGCGACATGACGAGCGACATAAAACGAATGGCCGTAATCAGAGATGTAACGCAGGGCACAAATACCACATGGTGGATCGAAATAATTAGAGAAGCGCAAGCTAACGAAGAATCGCTGAGAGAACGAGCACAGACGGAGCCCAATAATGTCTACGAACGCGATGGCATTATACGCGTGAAATGTCCAGGAGGCGATCGAATAGCCTTACCTCGGAGAAT
This sequence comes from Temnothorax longispinosus, assembly GCF_030848805.1. Classification (NCBI taxonomy): domain Eukaryota; kingdom Metazoa; phylum Arthropoda; class Insecta; order Hymenoptera; family Formicidae; genus Temnothorax; species Temnothorax longispinosus. Next base: position 9,796,845 of record NC_092367.1, on the reverse strand, counting down.
CGCGTGGAAAATCACACGCGAAGCCCATAAATTATTGATTCACTTTGGAACCGATAAAGTGCACGACTTTCTCAAGCGATACTTCGACGGGGCAAATTTCGCACGAATAGCGCGAGACGTAGTGGCGTCGTGCGAGATTTGCCAAGCTACAAAGTTCTACACGCGAGCGACAGTAGGAAACGAATACTACCGATTACCGGAAGCACCGGGCGATACACTGTCAATGGACATTTTCGGGCCGCTACCAGTCACGAACCAAGGTCACAGATACGTCTTAGTTGTAATGAACCAATTTTCAAAATATATAAAACTGTACCCGATGCGCGACCAACGTCTCGACACTATTATCGAGATGCTGGAAAATAAGTTTTTCACGGAAATAGGAATTCCCGAAACTATATTGACCGACAATGGCAGTCAATTTCTCACTGAGCGATGGCGTAAATACGCGAGCGACAAAGGGTTTATCGCGCGGAGAACCTCACCCTACAATCCCCAATCTAATCCTGTGGAGAGGGTGATGCGCAAAATAGGGCGAATAATTAGAACATACGCGAGCCACAGGCAACACGCGTGGAGCCGGATAATCGAGCGGGCGGAGATGGTTGTTAATTACACGACACACTCATCACACGGATACACACCGTGCGAATTGAACGACGGGGATGAGACGGGGCACTTGGCGACAATAGATCCCGCGCTACTTCCTCTCGTGGACGAAGAACACATGCAAGAATGGGCGGAAAAGGTACAAGAGGCGCGGGAACGCCTGGCCAAAGCAGCGAAGAAGAGGAAAATCCAGGCCGATAAGCACGGTACGGCGGAATATAGCGCCTGTCAAGAGGTCTGGATCAAATTGCATCGACGCTCGGACGCGAGTCGCAAAGTAACTCGAAAAATACATCTAGTATTCGAAGGACCGTATCGAATACAACAAATAATACGCCCAAACGCATATCTCATACAGGATCTAGACGGTCAGACGATAGGCATATTTAACGCGCGACAAATAAAACCAAACAGAATTGCTAGACTGAAAGGAGAGGAGGACCAAGAGGACGAAGACGACAACGATGTAATTAACGAAACCGACGCGGAAGAGGACGCCGATGCCGATGTCGAAAGTAGCGAAGAAGAGAAGGAGATCGACGCGAATCATCGAAATCGATCGATCGACAGACGCGATGACGTCATAGAAATCTACTCATCGAGCGACGAAAATGACGAAAATCGCGAGAACGAACGACGAGAGGAAAGGGAAGAAACCAGAGAATCGGCAAACGAGGACCGGGAAAATTAAGAAGAAGGGATAACCACCGACGAAGAACCATGGCGAGATATCGAACGGAGATTATTACAGTCCACGGATAGCGAGCGCGACACGCGGACGAGGCGACGCGAAACCGATACCGACGTGATAGAGATATCGGAAACAAGCAACGACGAAGTCAACGGTGAAAATCATATTCGACGAATATACGTGATGGAGATAGCCGATCCGGACAGCGAAGCGACGACCGTCGACTACGAGGAATATATCAAAGCATGTAAAATGCGAAGCCACAGCACCCTACTTACCCCGGAAACATCGATGAACGAGGAGACTGGAAATTCCCACGATGAGTCCGACCAGGAAACAGCCAATGCAAGGGCGACGGACGAATCCCACGATGACCTAAAGAAAAAAATACCCGAATTAGTAAAAATCGAAATGAAGGAAGATATATTAACCGAACATGAGATAAACAATCAACAGCTCGACCAAAGTGAACACGCAAATCACGTCGACCAGTCAAGAAAGACGGGGAGCGACGACGACGCGAGCGTAGGAAAACGCAACGCGAGACGGAGTAAAAAAGCAAAGTTCGGAGCAAAACTGCGACCGGCACGGATCCGAGAAAATCAATCACGGCGTGATAATGGTAACGAAAATGAAAAAAAAGACACGAACAGAAAAGACATATCTAAAATCCGCAGTGCGAGAATTATCACACACCGAGTATGCACAGAAAGGCGTTCCGCGCGCGAGGAAAACAAGCTTGCGCGCGCGAAAGCAGCGTCCGCGGCGCGCGACTGCGAGCATCACTCAGTCGACAATAACACACCGCGACGTATACACGCAGTACGAAACAGGTGTAACATAGTCAGCAAAATGAAGAGACTGGAAAATACGAGAGACGAACGCCGCGAAATTGTGTCGCAAGTGATGAACAAACGTGCAGTCGAGTTGGAGCAGGAGCAACGGGCGGAAAATATCGTACGCTTGGCGGAAGCATATGCACAGCATTTGACCAACGACGACGAAACGGCGAACCGACGAGCTCTACGAGAAGAAGCGATGGCAAACCAAAGAATGATACGCGCCATAATGGAGCTCGAAGAAATGCGTGGTCAAAACATTGCTCATTGCGAGGAGGTCGAAGTGCGCGACCCACTGGACAATACTGTCGTCGCGAACGTGCTCGTGGTGATGTCGGCGTGCGTGCTGCAAAAAACGAGTGCGCGCAAATTCCGAATCGTCACCGAAGTAGAGAACGAGAAAGTGCGAATGAGTGCGTGTACGGTCGACGACGCGGACAAAGTAAACGTGGCCGGAAAAGAAAATAAAACACCCGAACTAATATTGGGTGACCTAGAGCCACCGATCAAGCCGTTGTCACAAACATCGACCGACAGCATCGGCATACAATGTGATATGCCGTATATGATCGGTTTTACGGAGCGCGACCCAGCAGTGTACGCACGCACCAAGTTCCGACCCGAAAGACTTAATAAATACGGACTGGAAGAGTCCGACGAACGCTCCCCGGAGCGCAATCCCATTGACACAAACTGGGCCGAAATGAGTCTGTACTCACCCATAAGACAGCCCACGCCGGAATCTGAACCGAGCAAATCAGAGACCGACAACGACAGTGACGATAACGACGATGAGGCGCACGAGAAGACCCACGATACCGTGATATTCCACGAGGAGGACTTCAGCGAGGATAACGACGATGAGGCGCACGAGGAGACCCACGATACCGTGACATTCCACGAGGAGGACTCCAGCGAGGACGAAAAAGATGACAGCGACGAAGGGGACGGTAATGCCCACGGCAGCGAGGAAACAAGCCCCAGCCAGATTTGCATAAAATACGAACGCCAACAAAATTCGCTGGTAGCGATACAAAGAACTCGCGAACGAAAAGCAGCAAAAGTGGCAAAGAATCGTACGAAAATTTTGTACAAGCAGGAGCACGCCGAACGTCTGGCGAAGCGGCGAGAAGAGCGACAACAACAAAAATCGCAACTGCCGACTGCGAGTAGCCGGAAGAGCTGCAAATGCGCGGTGAACCGCGATATACAGCTGACGGGGAGATTGCAGCCCCGACGGAGCAGTCCCGACGGAGCAGCGACAGCAGCCGGTGATCACGGAAGACGTGATACTCAACAAGCCGTTGATAAAGGCCAGGAAGGCGACCAAGAAGCGGGCGGCGACAAGAGGCCTCGCGGCGAGCATGGAAGAGGGCGGTGAGTCCACCGAGCGGGCAGCGGCCGAAGGCGCGCGAGAAGCGAAGCGACAGGCAACCATGTAAATTTCCCTTTCCGAAATAAAAGCATTTAGTAGCAGTAAGTTTTGTTTGCAAATTAGCGTTAAGTTCGATATAGAATAGTTAGTTCGTAATTAATAACTCTAATGAAAATATTCATTGACATATGTTCTATGATTTGATTTCCGTTAAAGTACAAATTATAAAATTTATTTTCTTTAAAGTACAAATGATAAAATTTAATTTTCTTAAAAGGACAAATTATAAAATTTATTTTCTTTGTAGTACAAGTCATTTACTTTGCTGTATAATGCAAATTATAGAACTTATAACGTATGTTAATCAATGTTCTTTAACACGTGATTATTTTGTATTAAGTCAGTGAAAATTTTTCGATTTAGGATTATAAGATGCTTAGATTCTTAGAAACTATTCGTTTATTAGTTTATCAATTAGCTATATTAGGCGAGTCAATGTTTATTTTCCGATATAGAAATCAAGTTTAAGTTTCGTTTCTTTTCCTTTCCGTTTCTTTGTGCGTGCGGTACGTTTACGCATAATGGTAGCAAGTGCGGTACCATTAATACAAGTTAAGATGAAACGCATGTAATTTGGTAATTCCGCGGCAAAAACTGTTTATTCGGTGTACAAAGGTTCATTCTCTTTGAATATAAAACGAGACGGATTACGTGGACTCGAGTGTCGCGAGTGAGTGGCGAACTCGGTTAGGTCAACTGTACTTTAGCTTACGAGTCAATTAGGCTTAAGGGCCGGCCCACACGAAAAGCGGCGAAACAAACTCTACGCGGCGCGCGAAGTCGCGGACAATATAGGGTGTCTCAGAAACGATAAACTCGACTGATCACCCGGATAGCGAAAATACAAACGGCCGATACGGGCGGACCGAGACACATTCCATGGCGCGAAGGGCGACGAAGGAAGGGTGATGTCCTGGGCAAGGGCGCGAGCAGTTGGCGGGTACCAACAATTGAACCCGAGATGTATCGGTCGAGTTTTTTCGATAGAACGGCGCGCGTACGGGTCCCGTGAGAGCGACAAAACGAACTCCAGAGCAGTTGAGCGATGGGATCGCAAAATCGCGAACCCAACCCCGCCGCGAGAAGCGACGATGGATTAGGGTTCAGGGGGACCTAAAAGGTACGACGGTACCACCCGCGACGTTATCCGAACACCGGGTCGCGGGATCTCAAACCGGACGCTTCCCGCGGGATATCGCAAGATAAAGTGGCCCAATGGGTCAAAGAAAGGACAACAGTGACGGGCCGTCGACATGCGATGAGCAGACGGCAAAACGCGAACCGGAAGCCGCAAGCGATCATGGGCGACCCAGGTGTGCGGAGGGCGTCACCAAAACATCACCACGGGTGATAGCGAAACGCTCCAAGATTGTAAACGCGAAGTTCCGTTTCCATAATGAAACAATATTCGGAACGACAAAAGAATGTCCGAAATAAAATCGCAATAGGGGAGGAAACGAAACTTCGGGTAGAACTAAATGGAACATTCGTGAAAACGACGAGACGAGAACTTCGAGAAAGCGTACGTGCTTCTATGCGAATTCGCGAACGGCGAAAACACCGAAAACTAAGGAATGTACACCGAATCTATTGTACGCAGGGGAGCAGGTGCGAGCGATTTCAATAGGCAAACGTCGAAAACACCGAAAAACCGAGGAATGTACACCGAATCTATTGTACATGGGGGAACAGGTGCGAGCAATGCTAATTGGAACGCGGAAGCGAGCGAGAGCCGAAACAACGATAATACAAAAGCCCCATGCGGCGGGTACGTGATAGTTGGCCGGGGCCAGGGCAAGAGTAGGGAAACGAGCTCGACTATAAAAGGGCGGAAAAGCCAGAGGACAGGGACTCCGTTTTACGATATCAGGGAACACGAGCGTGAAAGAGAATTGTACAGTCTGATAGGGACATGTTATGTAGTTCATAGGTTTGCGCCATATTGTTTTCGTTTCCGCCTATACGGGAAGTAGAGGCCCAAGAACGCGAGCGCTAGCGTATATCTATATATATAGTCGTTGCCTCACGGTGAATCTCTCTCTTCCGTCTCGTCCGTTCGACAGCACAGAGCGTAGTATTTTGTATAGCGAGTAGAAATAAACCGAGGTAGAAATACTGAAGTGCTGGAGTCCTTGTCTCTTTCCCGATACACAACAGGACACGAATTATACTCACGTTTGTACGCGGGCGGCAAAAGTCCAGTCCGGGAGGAACCGATACCTGTAAAGAAACGGGAAGAATAAATTGTTTAATTATCTCTCTATAACTTACGATCATAATCATTTGCCTGACTCCCACGCGAAAGACTTACCCGTTCCCGTAATTCCTACCTTGTCGGAGCTACCCGACCCGGCGAAGGACAATCCAGACGCGGTCCAGCGAAGGTCCAGAGGGGCGACGAATCCGGTGGTACGCTACTGCAGTCCCCCAGAGACGGTCCACAAAGCAAGGTCCAGCGAGGGTCCACAGTCCCAGCAGGCGGGCTTGAAGCAGGAAAGGAGGGACATTGCAAGGTCCAGCGAAGGGTCAGTGCACGATAAGAAAAATCTTTCTCGATTTTTCGTGAACAAAATCGAGTGGCGACCGATGATAACGAATCTCACACAGAGTGTGTCGGTAAAACCCCTCCGTCCGGTCACAACCATACTTACTAGCATGACTTACCGACAGTAGGATTACCACCGAACAAGTTACCATACTTACTAGCATGACTTACCGACAGTAGGATTACCACCGAACAAGTTACCATAGTTACTAGCATGACTTACCGACAGTAGGATTACCACCGAATAAGTTACCACACTCACTAGCATGACTTACCGACAGTAGAATTACCACCGAATAAGTTACCACACCAGCGATAAGTCACGACCTGCGCGATAGGCCTAACCTACCCACTAGCATATAAATATAGAAGATAAGTCACGATATACGCAATAGGCTTGGCCTATTCCAATAATGTATATACACAACGAATAAGTCGCAATGCCCACAAGGGTTTAGCCATAGGAATTTTCCCGCAACGCTTCCTTCAGGTAACGCAAACCTAAACCCTCCTAGACCCTTCCTGAAAACTCAGGACATGACCATATAAGGAGAGAAATCGAAAACAGAGCCGATGACGCAACTCAACCCTTCCACTCAGGCAACAAAAGGAAGAAAACTCAGGCCATGACCATATAAGGAGAGAAACGAAAGCGGAGCCGATGACGCAACTCAACCCTTCCACTCAGGTCGAAGACAGAGCTGATGACGCAACTCAACCCTTCCACTCAGTCAACCCTTCCACTCGACCACCCCCGCCATCGGGAAAACAGGAATATAAGGGCGAACATCCCAAGGGACGCTCTCAGTTCCCCGGAGTCCTACCTCGATCACGGACTCTTCAGTTAAGTAACTACTGAATCCTTCTCGAGTCTCTCTGAATCCAGAACCTTCCTATTTCTACAACGAGAATCTTCCTATCTCCACGTGCGTTACCGAACCCAGAGCCTTCAGCTCTCTCACTACATATAGAATTACGCGTCATATAGAAATACGCCATACGTTCGACAATTATATAAATATATATACATTCCTGATTGTAATCTTGTTACTTTTGTAATCATATGTTAGCTCATAGATGTCCTATGTAGAATTATCGTAATATACAATCATTTTTATACAATATCTTACTCTACAAATTCTTACACCTCTTCGCACATCCTCCACTGATCCCACTTACACTACATCCACACACGAGCCCAGTGCCGTACGAGCGGCACGTCTCCACCTGTGGGTATTCTAGTAATTGCAATAAGGCATCCGAATCACCGGTCCTCCCTTGCGCCACATCTGCGGACGAGGCAGTGCCGTACGAGCGGCACGCTACCGTCCGTGGGTGCCTAGAGAGAGGCAGTGCTGTACGAGCAGCACGCTTTCTCGCCACGAGCAAGAAGAGTCAACCAAAGCGTATTTGTCTTTTAACCTTGATCAGTAGTTAACAAATGCCCAAGACGCGACGAAGCGGACTCAATGTACGCACCCGCAGGCTCAACCGCCTTTTGTTCGGGACCCCTCCGAATCCATTGTTAGGAGTCCTTTCCGATTACGCACCTGATTCTGAATACGAAAAGTACTTCGTCGCGAGTTCCGCGTGCAAGGCGGACGCGAGACCAAAACTCGAAAACGTAACCTCAGTGCGCAAAATTAACATTAAAAGTATACAATACATCTACGTTCCACTGGACAAGGCCGAGTCTCGAGCAGATTACCAAGCATTCCGGAAAGCCCAGAATTATCGGCTAACCCCGATCACCTTCACACCGGGGGAAGATTCCGATAATCCACCACCAGTTCCATCCTGGGAATTCATCGCTTCAATCAAAGAAGACGATCCCCGCCGGATCCGCCTGATCCAGCGTCGCGCCGAGATTCTACACCTGTGGTTCGACGCCTCACCACCAGAACACTGGGGCACCGCGGATCGCCCATTGGAGCTCGATTAAAGGTAAGTGACGACGCCCCTAGACGCTAAGCGAACGGCATGAGCGAGGCGCGCACGCGACGCCCCGCGCGCCGACTAACCCCATTGGCCTCTAGAATTGCGCGGCGGAATTGGTTATCGCGCGCCGTGTGTGTCTTTACTATCTGCCATCAAAATCGTAATAGCAAACACTACCTCTGTGAAGAGTGTTTCCGAGACCTAACGGGCCCGCAACGCCGCCAGTACGACTGCTTAGTCCGCCATTATATGCATATCGGTTACCGATACAAATTCGAAGAGTGCGATTCGTGCGACGTCGTGATCGGAGAAATCCAGAACCCCTCCGCGTGTACCACGTGCTGTGAAATATTTTCTAACGTAAAACGTTCGGTGGAACACGAGGGAGGAGACCAATATTTAGAACGCGAATCTACGATAATTGCTATCTCCCAAACTAGAGTTTAGCGCTCCATTGTTCATGTGTCCCGGGCATCCAGTAAATCGGCAACCTCCGGAGGTAGTTTCACCCCCTAGCCCTATCAGAGCATGGCTAATGGCGGGAATCTGTGTCTGGTCGTTGTTTTTTCCAAAATAAAACTACGGGGGTCATTATTTGTGAGGATTGCCAGCTTGGCAAATACCAGCCCTTCCGGCAAGATTTCGAAGGCGTTTTAAGGCACTTCGTGCAATACGGTCCGCGGATAGAGTTCCCCACGTGTAGCGAGTGCAGTAAGGTTCTAGCCGACTGTCGGCCCGCTTTCGAATGTTACGGATGCACTAGAGTAGAAGAACCGTTTGAACGATATCCGACGAATCCTCTGAATCAACGGTACGGTGATGAACTACCGAACCTAAATCTTCCAGTGAGAGTGCGGATCGGGCAAACGATTTGGTGACGGGCGTCTGGATAGCGAATTACCTCGGTCTCAGGTATCCCCGGATAGAGCCCCTTGGCTCGATAACCCGAAAAGCGACTAGTCCCGTATAAGCGATCCGAGTACCGCCCCTGCGGCCGCGATCTGTCGGGACGTAACAACGAACACATTTGGGTGCGTTTAGGTAAGACACCGCTACTGTAGCGCTACACGAATGCGTACCAGCCATTGGCTACGTTCAGCAGACCAAGCCGCTCAGTAGCAGTTGAACGTGATTGGCTCTTACTTTTAGAACCAACCAATCAACGCAGAGTGTTGGTAAGACGAACTGAACAGTTGTGTCTGCTGAACGCGGCTATTGGCTGTTCATGGTAGCGCTACCGGTTTGTGTAGCGCTACGGTAGCGGTGTCTTACCTAAACGCACTCATTGATGACAGAAGTAACGGGCGCGAAAGTATTTCGAAAGACCGTTACATTCTATATTGCATTGTTGACGATTCTTCATTGTTCTGATTTTCTCCTGCTGGAATAAACGAACTTCTCAAGTCTTCTACGCTTGCTTTGTATTTTAAAAGTGCTATTTAATAAACTACGTTAAGGCTGCGTTCCACGTGACGAGCCTAAGTGTTACTTGAAAGTCTTATTAAGTGTTATTTTAATTTTGATTGTTTTAATATGTACAGTCGCGGTCATTAATGCCTTCCACCTAAAGTCAGTCGCGTTCGGGAGCAGATAGTAGCTGAACGCGTCGCGTCTAGCGCTATTCGTGCTTCATGATTGTTGGGTCGGTAACGTCGTGGAGCACGGTCAACCGTGTCGTGGAGAGCTGTCAGTCACTGTCAGTTTGACAGCTGTGTGTTTGCGGAAGAGAGGTTAAGAACCACGAGGGATCGTCCAGAAGTATAAGGAGAGTATAAGAAATACAAGAACATGTTAATTATTTGAATGGTAAATAATTATTATACGACAAATTTATATTGATATATATAATTTCAGTTATCGCAGCTGAGGCATTAACAAAAAGATTATTGGCCGTATCGAGCCTTCCAGAGAATCGGAGTCATACGAATAGGAAAAGAAGAAGAAGAAGAAGAAAATTAGCTGGGACCGCTGGGACAGAGAATGGAAGAAAACAACGATGACTATGAGAAAGGTAGAGATGATGGTCAATGGAGGAGGAGATGCAGTAAGATGATTTAATTTATATTATTTAAGAAATTATTACATTATTAGTAATTTCAAAATACGATTGCAGAACACCAGTGGGAAATATCAGCGTCAGACGATCCGCGCTACGCTTGTCATGCGGCATACTCGCCACGGACTCTGATCAGTCTGATCCATCGTCACCATGTGTCCTCGCGGTAATCTCCATCGCTCTTTCGTTGATAAATTCATCGTTCACCATCTACACGAGGAATTTGGGATACACCAAAGTCATGGTAGGCAAATAAATTGCACAGAAATAGGTAGTGAAAATATGTTTTGTTTCCGCAATAAAATCTCGCTCTCTAATGAATTAGCATGCATAAACTGAAGTAGTATTGTGTGTGTAGAACATAACTAATAAGATTAACTTTTGTTTAGAAAATGTTTATAAGTTTTTTGATTGATTTGATATTATAATTGTTAAAAAAGTTCACAAACTAATAATCCTTAAATAGCAAGTGATTATAATTGTTATCGTTTACGTTGGATAAACATGTGGGCTTTTAATGAAATTATAATTTCTTACAGAGCATCGTCGAGCAAATGGTTCATCACATCTCCGAGGAGAATCCTGAATGGACAGTTGCAGAGAGATCGGCGTGGATTGACAGTCTCCAGGTCTTCGGTTTCAGCAGGGCTATTCAAGTCTTCGGCTTAAATCAATTTAAAAAGAGTTGCGCCAAGATATCGAAAGGCTGTAATTGCGTTCTCGCGAATTATATTTCCCCACACAGCACAGTTTCTAAATCCGAAATTGCTTTCTCTCTGTTTGCATCGTGCATCGCGCATCGTGCCTCGCGAGCAAATCTCTTTTCTCAAAATAATGTTAAATAAATTGTTAAAATACTGTGAAATACTACTGTTAAATAAATTCTGACAAAAGAAAAAATCTTAAAAAGCGTATTTATTTTCTTAGAAAAATTTCCATGTTACGCAAACTATTTAGTAAAGAAACAGTATAGACCAAACAAAAATTGTATGTATTATTGTTCTTATTTTTGTTTTTATATGGTTAGTGAATAAACTTTATAAAAATGGAGATTTTGTCCTACAATTGATAGAATAAATTACTGCCAAGAACGGATAACATATTTAATATCATTCTATAGTGCGAATAATAAATTTACCAAATAGATTTCTCATAAATTAAATTCACATTTCGTCAACTTTTTTATCAGTCAAATAAAAAAATACCATTGTTTTTATTACATATTTATTTCATCCTTGAGAATATGTTTCTTATATCTATGTAAGAAGACATTATAAGCGCTCCCTCTCTCTCTCTCTCTCTCTCTTCTCTTTAATAAATATAACATTTTACTTTTATACAGATTATTAATATATTAGACTATTAATAAAGAATGTATTACATTTCAGACATATTATCGGATTTTATAAATTGGGAACAAATAAAACAGTTATCGCAGAAACAGCAGGACGCAGTAAGATGACAGTATCATTGTGGATTCGGAAATATGAAGAAGCAGACTCTAATGCTATAAAAGATCATAGGAAAATAAATGCAAGGCCAAAGAAACTACAGTTCATCAAGATGAAGAAATCGTCCAGTTGGTTGACGCAAATTCCTTCAATCCTGCTGCAACAGTTTTACAAAACGATAAATATCCAATCTCGGAAAGAACAGTGAGACGTCGCTTGAAACCAGCTAAAGTTCGTTCGCATATACCAGCGAAAAAAATTGCACTCACAGAAAATCATCGAAATCGAAGAGTGCAATTTGCTAATCGGTACTTAAATACTCCACAAGAAGAATGGAAATATGGATGGACAAAAAAGTATTTTTCTTCGAGTGAAGATGGAAGATACAGAGTGTGGCGACCGGACAGAGAACGCCTGAATCCAAAATACGTGCTCCCCTGTCAAAATAGTGGAAGAATTACATTAGGATTTTGGGGGAGCATGACATCCTTAGGATTAATGGATATTGTAGAAATTACACCACACATGAATGCAGAAGAATATGTGGGAATTTTGGAGGACGTCCTGAAACCTTCTGCCAGACGAATATTTCCTGAAGAACAATACTCGATAATTAAGATCGTGCAAGACAATAGTGCTGTGCACACTTCAAGAATAGTCCGAAAATGGTTTGAAGCGAATCCCGATTTTTAACCAATACCATGGCCTGCAAAATCATCCGATCTAAATCCAATCGAGAACGTTTGAGGCAGAATGCAAAACATCATGGATAGCTGGTGAATTGAGAACTAAAGAAGCATTAAGAAATCATGTTCAACAAGTATGGAACGAGTTAACATTGAATGTTGTTTTTACGCAAAATTTAGTGACTTCAATATATATATCAAGACGGCTGCAATTGATCATCAAAAAATGATGAATTGTGGCATCCTAACTATCCGTGATAGCGACGAGCAGTATAGCACCATCCATTTGAGCTATTCCTGTGATCATGTTTTTTGATGTAATCGGCACGACCCGGGCAATCTGTATGTCAAAATTTTCTATTAGTTCAAAGTAGTCAGTTAGCTCTTATTTGCAAGGTAGTCATAGTCAATCATCCTGTAAACAAAAGAAATACCTTTGGTAACAGCTGTTGTTAAAGTGGTTTTGCCATGATAATTAATAGTTACAAGAACTTCTTTAATAAAGTATAATTTCTGAAAAAGAGAAAAAATTCTAATATTAAATTATTATTATTATTATTATCACTTTTAAATTGTTATAAAATTCATACTTACCAGTATGGAATCCAGAATCCATCCTTGTCGATGACCATTTGAAGTCGTCTCGACATTGAATTCACTAAATTTTGCGTATAATCAGCATTCAATGCCAACTCGTTCCATACTTGATGAACATGATTTCTTAATGCTTCTCTAGTTCTCAATTCACCAGCTATCCATGATTTTTGCATTCTGCCCCATACGTTCTCGATTGGATTTAGATCAGGGGATTTTGCAGGCCATGGTATGGTTGAAAATCGGGATTCGCTTCAAACCATCTTCGGACCATTCTTGAAGTGTGCACAGCACTATTGTCTTGCACGATCTTAATTATTGGGTATTGTTCTTCAGGAAATATTCGTCTGGCAGAAGGTTTTAGGACGTCCTCCAAAATTCCTACATATTCTTCTGCATTCATGTGTGGTGTAATTTCTACAATATCCATTAATCCTAAGGATGTCATGCTTCCCCAAAATCCTAATGTAATTCTTCGACTATTTTGATTGGGGAGCACGTATTTTGGATTCAGGCGTTCTCCGTCCGGTCGCCACACTCTGTATCTTCCATCTTCACTCGAAGAAAATACTTTTTCGTCCATCCATATTACCGTATTCCATTCTTCTTGCGGAGTATTAAGTACTGATTAGCAAATTGCACTCTTTGATTTCGATGATTTTCTGTGAGTGCAATTTTTTTCGCTGGTATATGCGAACGAACTTTAGCTGCTTTTAAGCGACGTCTCACTGTTCTTTCCGAGATTGGATAATTATCGTTTTGTAAAACTGTTGCAGCAGGATTGAAAGGATTTGCGTCAACCAACTGGACGATTTCTTCATCTTGATGAGCTGTAGTTTTTTTTGGTCTTGCATTATTTTTCCTATGATCTTTTAACACATTAGAGCCTGCTTCTTCATATTTCCGAATCCACAATGATACTGTCTTCTTACTGCATCCTACTGTTTCTGCGATAACTGTTCTATTTGTCCCTGATTGATAAAGTCCGATAATACGTCCCCTATCTGCTTCCGATAAATTAGCGTAAATATTACGTTGCATCCTGATCCGTATGGCCGACCATGATTAAACAAATTAATAACTGTTTCACACATGTTAACAAATGAATATATATATAACCGCGCGTAAAACAAACATATATACCTACACCTAATAATATAAATATATTTACGAAATATAATGCACTTTTGATTAATAGTCTAATATATTAATAATCTGTATAAGTAAAATATTATATTATATTAGAGAGAGAGAAAAAAAGAGAGAGAGGAAGAGAGAGAGAGAGAGAGAGAGCACTTATATTTTTCATATTTAATAGATCTCTGTAATGCTAGTAACTTATTTTATTGTCTTCTTACATAGATATAAGAAACATATTCTCAAGGATGAAATAAATATGTAAAAAAAACGATGGTATTTTTTGTTTAACTAATAAAAAAGTTGACTAAATGTTAATTTAATTTATGAGAAATCTATTTGGTAAATTTATTATTCGCACTGTAGAATAATATTAAATATGTTATCCATTCTTGGCAGTAATTTATTCTATCAATTGTAGGACAAAATCTCCATTTTTATAAAGTTTATTCACGAACCATATAAAAACAAAAATAAGAACAATAATACATACAATTTTTGTTTGGTCTATACTGTTTCTTTACTAAATAGTTTGCGTAACATGGAAATTTTTCTAAGAAAATAAATACGCTTTTTAAGATTTTTTTCTTTTGTCAGAATTTATTTAACAGTAGTATTTCACAGTATTTTAACAATTTATTTAACATTATTTTGAGAAAAGAGATTTGCTCGCGAGGCACGATGCGCGATGCACGATGCAAACAGAGAGAAAGCAATTTCGGATTTAGAAACTGTGCTGTGTGGGGAAATATAATTCGCGAGAACGCAATTACAGCCTTCGATATCTTGGCGCAACTCTTTTTAAATTGATTTAAGCCGAAGACTTGAATAGCCCTGCTGAAACCGAAGACCTGGAGACTGTCAATCCACGCCGATCTCTCTGCAACTGTCCATTCAGGATTCTCCTCGGAGATGTGATGAACCATTTGCTCGACGATGCTCTGTAAGAAATTATAATTTCATTAAAAGCCCACATGTTTATCCAACGTAAACGATAACAATTATAATCACTTGCTATTTAAGGATTATTAGTTTGTGAACTTTTTTAACAATTATAATATCAAATCAATCAAAAAACTTATAAACATTTTCTAAACAAAAGTTAATCTTATTAGTTATGTTCTACACACACAATACTACTTCAGTTTATGCATGCTAATTCATTAGAGAGCGAGATTTTATTGCGAAAACAAAACATATTTTCACTACCTATTTCTGTGCAATTTATTTGCCTACCATGACTTTGGTGTATCCCAAATTCCTCGTGTAGATGGTGAACGATGAATTTATCAACGAAAGAGCGATGGAGATTACCGCGAGGACACATGGTGACGATGGATCAGACTGATCAGAGTCCGTGGCGAGTATGCCGCATGACAAGCGTAGCGCGGATCGTTCTGACGCTGATATTTCCCCACTGGTGTTCTGCATCGTATTTTGAAATTACTAATAATGTAATTAATTTTCTTAAATAATATAAATTAAATCATCTTACTGCATCTCCTCCTCCATTGACCATCATCTCTACCTTTCTCATAGTCATCGTTGTTTTCTTCCATTCTCTGTCCCAGCGGTCCCAGCTAATTTTCTTCTTCTTCTTCTTCTTTTCCTATTCGTATGACTCCGATTCTCTGGAAGGCTCGATACGGCCAATAATCTTTTTGTTAATGCCTCAGCTGCGATAACTGAAATTATATATATCAATATAAATTTGTCGTATAATAATTATTTACCATTCAAATAATTAACATGTTCTTGTATTTCTTATACTCTCCTTATACTTCTGGACGATCCCTCGTGGTTCTTAACCTCTCTTCCGCAAACACACAGCTGTCAAACTGACAGTGACTGACAGCTCTCCACGACACGGTTGACCGTGCTCCACGACGTTACCGACCCAACAATCATGAAGCACGAATAGCGCTAGACGCGACGCGTTCAGCTACTATCTGCCCCCGAACGCGACTGACTTTAGGTGGAAGGCATTAATGACCGCGACTGTACGTACGCAATAGTCAGATTTTACGATAATGTGCATTATATATTACTACGTTTACGCGAGCGTTACTTTTGTAGTAACTTACGATAATTCTTTCGCGTAAACGGGATTTTCTTCGCGTAAACAGGATTTTGTAGTAACTTGCGTAACAGGATTTTGTAGTAATTTAATCCGCGTAAACGAGTGATATATCGTAAGTTACTACAAAAGTAACGCTCGCGTAAACGTAGTATATTTTATGTGTGCTCCATTAACCAGGTTTATGCCACTAAAAATTGTATTACATAAACCAGATACAGAGATGGATGTAAATATCCCGCAACCAAGGCTACGATGGACAGTCGACGAAAAAGAAGCAGTGCTTCAGCGTTTGCGCAACACATGGCAAATCATACATTGCCGTCTCTAAGAGAAATTCAGGAGACGAAGATAAACTATCCGTGTCTTGCAAATCGTACATCGCCGCAAATTAAGACGTGGTTGCATTATAAGCAAAAATCTATGAACGTACTAGTAGTAAGTAATTTTTTTATCTGTTGCCAATCCATGGCTATAAGACTTCCAATAATTCAAGTTTATTTTCTTTATTCCATATTAATAACTAGTAATTTTTTTAAAAATATTTATATATTATTTACATTTTCAATATAATTTTAACATTTCATATGTAAAAAATAAACGTATATTATTACATTTATTGCACTCTTTCCTTCTATTTTATCAGATTTACATACTTAATGCAATATAATTCTTCATTATATTTATGCCAAGCATAGATACAAATGTCTTAATATTTAAAAATAAATAAATACAATAAAATGTGATCATTATTTCCAAAAAAAATTAATACCGTTAAATATAGAATGAGTGTTCAACTATAGCATCAATAAAAATATTCTTACGTTAAACTTTAGTACAAATAGTATAGTACTTTCATGATTATTAAATTATATAATATCCTGTGTTCTAGGATCTCCTTATGGAAAAACAAAAAGGCTGCAATGGACAGACGACGAAAAAGAAGCAGTGCTTCAAGCGTTTGCGCAAAACATGGCAAATCATACATTGCCGTCTCTAAAAGAAATTCAGGAGACAAGGGAAAACTATCCTTGTCTTGCAAATCGTACATCGCTGCAAATTAAGACGTGGTTGCATAATAAGCAAAATCTTTGCGAAGATTATAAAAACACAATATTATTTTGGTTTTACCATTTGCGATAAAAATATTTTATAGTATCATCTACTTCACTTTCTTTAAGGAAGATGCATGTAGCAACATGTCATTAAGTTGCTTCCATCAATTTGTTATATCTTTTTTTTTTCGCTAAGAAGTTTAATTCTCTAACATCAGCATGTAGCGTTCTCATACAATTGGCCAAAAAGTAAGATTTGCAAGGAATACATATGCGTAAGGAACATTTGCTACTTCTTTCGATAGTCGCGTCAACGGCTTGCTTTTCCGTACGTTTAGGCATCGTTTTATGGTTGTTTGTTGTCGAGAGAAAAAGGATAGTTTTCTCTCTAGACAATAAACAACCATAAAACGATGTCTAAACGTACGGAAAAGCAAGCCAATTTATAAGTGTTCTGAATAGCGATAGCAAGAATTCAATTAAGCCGCGGTGACTACAATTATTGTTACGTCCCGATAGATCGCGGCCGCGAAGGGGGCGGTACTCGGATCGCTTATACGGGACTAGTCGCTTTTCGGGTTATCGAGCCAAGGGGCTCTATCCGGGGATACCTGCGACCGAGGTAATTCGCTATCCAGACGCTCGTCACCAAATCGTTTGCCCGATCCGCACCCTCACTGGGAGATTTAGATTCGGTAGTTTCACCGTACCGTTGATTCAGAGGATTCGTCAGATATCGTTCAAACGGTTCTTCTACTCTAGTGCATGCGTAACATTCGAAAGCGGGCCGACAGTCGGCTAGAACCTTACTGCACTCGCTACACGTGGGGAACTCTATTCGCGGCCCGTATTGCACGAAGTGCCTGAGAACGCCTTCGAAATCTTGCCGGAAGGGCTGGTATTGGCCGAGCTGGCAATCCTCACAAATAATGACCCCCGTAGTTTTATTTTGAAAAAAACAACAACCAGACACAGATTCCCGTCATTAGCCATGCTCTGATAGGGCTAGGGGGTAAAACTACCTCCGGAGGTTGCCGATTTACTGGATGTCCGGGACACATGAACAATGGAGCGCTAAACTCTAGTTTGGGAGATGGCAATTATCGTAGATTCGCGTTCTAAATATTGGTCTCCTCCCTCGTGTTCCACCGAACGTTTTACGTTAGAGAATATTTCACAGCACGTGGTACACGCGGAGGGGCTCTGGATTTTTCCGATCACGACGTCGCACGAATCGCACTCTTCGACCTTGTATCGGTAACCGATATGCATATAATGGCGGACTAAGCAGTCGTACTGGCGGCGTTGCGGGCCCGTTAAGGTCTCGGAAACACTCTTCACAGAGGTAGTGTTTGTTATCACGATTTTGATGGCAGATAGTAAAGACACACACGGCGCGCGACAACCAATTCCGCCGCGCAATTCTAGAGGCCAATGGGGTTAGTCGGCGCGCGGGGCGTCGCATGCGCGGCTCGCTCATGCCGTTCGCTTAGCGCCTAGGGGCGTCGTCACTTACTTTAATCGAGTTCCAATGGGTGATCCGCGGTGCCCCAGTGTTCTGGTGGTGAGGCGTCGAACCACAGGTGTAGAATCTCGGCGCGGCGCTGGATCAGGCGGATCCGGCGGGGGTCGTCCTTTTTGATTAAAGCGATGAATTCCCAAGATGGAACTGGTGGTGGATTGTCGGAATCTCCCCCGGTGTGAAGGTGATCGGGGTTAGCCGATAGTTCTGGGCCTTCCGGAATGCTTGGTAATCTGCTCGAGACTCGGCCTTGTCCAGTGGAACGTAGATGTATTGTATACTTTTAATGTTAATTTGCGCACTGAAGTTACGTTTTCGAGTTTTGGTCTCGCGTCCGCCTTGCACGCGGAACTCGCGACGAAGTACTTTTCGTATTCAGGATCAGGTGCGTAATCGGAAAGGACTCCTAACAATGGATTCGGAGGGGTCCCGAACAAAAGGCGGTTGAGCCTGCGGGTGCGTACCTTGAGTCCGCTTCGTCGCGTCTTGGGCATTTGTTAACTACTGATTGAGGTTAAAAGACAAATACGCTTCGGTTGACTCTCCTTGCTCGTGGCGAGAAAGCGTGCTGCTCGTACAGCACTGCCCCTCTCCAGACACCCACGGACAGTAGCGTGCCGCTCGTACGGCACTGCCTTGTACGCAGATGTGGCACAAGGGGAGGACCGGTGATTTGGATGCCTTATTGCAATTACTAGAATACCCACAGGCGGAGACGTGCCGCTCGTACGGCACTGGGCTCGTGTGTGGATGTAGTGTAAGTGGGATCAGTGGAGGATGTGCAAAGAGGTGTAAGAATTTGTAGAGTAAAATATTGTATAAAAATGATTGTATATTACGATAATTCTACATAGGACATCTATGAGCTAACATATGATTACAAAAAGTAACAAGATTACAATCAGGAATATATATATATATTTATATGATTGTCGAGTGGGACGAGCGTATGGCGTATTTCTATATGACGCGTAATTCTCTATGTAGTGAGAGAGCTGAAGGCTCTGGGTTCGGTAACGCACGTGGAGATAGGAAGATTCTCGATGTGGAATAAGGAAGGTTCTGGATTCAGAGACTCGAGAAGGATTCAGTAGTTACTTAACTGGAGAGTCCGTGATCGAGGTAGGACTCCGGGGAACTGAGAGCGTCCCTTGGGATGTTCGTCCTTATATTCCTGTTTTCCCGATGGCGGGGGTGGTCGAGTGGAAGGGTTGCCTGAGTGGAAGGGTTGAGTTGCGTCATCGGCTTCGCTTTCGATTTCTCTCCTTATATGGTCATGTTCTGAGTTTTCTTCCTTTTGTTTGCCTGAGTGGAAGGGTTGAGTTGCGTCATCGGCTCTGTTTTCGATTTCTCTCCTTATATGGTCATGTCCTGAGTTTTCAGGAAGGGTTTAGGAGGGTTTAGGTTTGCGTCACCTGAAGAAAGTGTTGCGGGGAAATTCCTATGGCTAAACCCTTGTGGGCATTGCGACTTATTCATTGTGTATATACATTATTGGAATAGGCCAAGCTTATTGCGTATATCGTAACTTATTTTCTAAAACTTATATGCTAGTGGATAGGTTAGGCCCATCGCGCAGGTCGTGACTTATCGCTGGTGTGGTAACTTATTCGGTGGTAATTCTACTGTCGGTAAGTCGTACTAGGAAGTGTGGTAACTTATTCGGTGGTAATCCTACTGTCGGTAAGTCATGCTAGTGAATGTGGTAACTTGTTCGGTGGTAATTCTACTGTCGGTAAGTCGTACTAGGAAGTGTGGTAACTTATTCGGTGGTAATCCTACTGTCGGTAAGTCATGCTAGTGAATGTGGTAACTTGTTCGGTGGTAATCCTACTGTCGGTAAGTCATGCTAGTGAATGTGGTAACTTGTTCGGTGGTAATCTTACTGTCGGTAAGTCATTGTTCTTATGAGTAAGGTCTGATTAAAGTCTTCCTATAATCTAAAGAAGGTTTCAAATTTTTCGAGCGTACGATGGACTAACACAGGAATTGTAAAAACAGTCAATTGTGTTTCGTGGAATCCTATTTTCAAATGAGGCTTCTGTGTCGGATGATTTTACAGTGAGGATATGGGGCCCAAGAGAGAAAATGATAAGACAGGTAAGTTTTTGCACAGCAAATCTTCCAGGATGTATTTTTGTCTGTAGTTTTAAAGAATTGTTTTAATTTATCGTGTTAATGTCACAATCTCTCGCATTCCTTTCTTTTTTCATGTATTTCTTACTTCTTTCAGTTTCGCTCGAGACCAACTCTTCAAATAGCAGCGGCTGGCACGTGATGGTATCGTAGCGAACTACAGCGCACCCAGTTCACACTGTTCCCATGACCTCATGGTGTTCAAAAGACTATCATACTGACATTTGACTGTCGTATTGTCCTGATGATTGTCGTACTGACATTTTACTGCCTTCTGTAGCCTTTTGGAAGCCAGAATAAACGTTTCTTACTCTGCGGAAACCTAAAATATAAGATTTCTTAGACATTTAATATTGACAAATCAGTGGGAGTTTTATAAAGTTGTTATGTTCGTTCAATTTTTCCTGCCACATTGTCTATTAGAAACATGGATTGAAATTAATGTCACTTGCCGAACCTAGCAAAGTTACATTCAGAATAATATTTTTGAATCAGAAAAACATATTTAACGTTTTATTTATAGTCCAAATGCTAAATTTTCCAATTATTTTACTGTAATCAGTAATATGTTAATGCGATATAATATGAACAGTACAGTTTAATGTATGAAGTATTTTCATACTTACTGTTTTTTTGCTATTACGGTTGCGGGATATCTAAATCCATCCCCCTGTATCTGGCTTTTGTAATACGATTTTTAGTAGCATAAACCTGGTTAATGGAGCACACATAGTGCACATTATCGTAAAATCTGACTATTGCGTACATATTAGAACAATCGAAAATGAAATAACACTTAATAAAACTTTCAAGTAACACTTAGGCTCGTCAAGTGACCGCAGCCTTAATGTAGTTTATTAAATAGCACTTTTAAAATACAAAGCAAGCGTAGAAGACCTGAGAAGTTCGTTTATTCCAGCAGGAGAAAAATCAGATCAATGAAGAATCGTCAACAATGCAATATAGAATGTACGGTCTTTTGAAATACTTTGCGCGCGCGTTACTACCGTCATCAATGTGTTCGTTTCTGCTGGACTGTGTTTTATAACTTTAAAATAAATATGAAAAATAAAATAAAATAAATTATGAAAATTATAATAATAATTTAATCTATATATATAAAACAAGATCGGGTTAGTTACACCACTTATAACTCAAGAACGGCTGGGCCGAATTTTTTTACCACAAGTATATGAAATAGGGGTAGAATTTTCCGGAATAGCAGAATAACTAATAAAATATCGGAAAAATTTACGTAAAAAAAAAAATTAATTTAGAAGATATCCAAATACATAGAAAAAATACCTAGAGTGAGGGAGAGAAGGGGAGAGAGGGAAGGGGAGAGAGGGAGGGGGAGAGAGAGTGGAAGAGGGAGAGAGGGAAGAGGGAGACGAGGGGAGGGGAGAGAGGGAGGGGGAGAGGGGGAGGGGGAAAAGGAGAGAGAGAGAGAGAAAGAGAGAAAGAAAAGAGGGGGAAGAGAGACGAGAGAGGGAGAGAGGGAGAGACGAGAGAGAGAGAGAGAGGGGTTACTTGCGTGTCTTATCACTACATTAATTACGTCAGGCGGTACGAAGTTCGCCAGGGCAGCTAGTTAATATTAAAATAATACAGTCAAGGAGATCGTTTGACAATAGTACGGGCACTGTACGTTCCAACTTCCTTCTGATACAAAATCGGACATATTTTTCAGCAATTTTTCTGTCTTCTACGGATAATGACTTGTATATGTCACTGTACATATTTTTATTTACTTTTTCATAATTTTCAAAATCTTCTATGTATGCTCGTTCGATTTCTCCTGCACGTCGTCTATTAAAAACATGAATCGAAGTCAATGTCACTTCTGCTAAAGAGATCCATTTCTTATATGTAAAAAATTCATTTAATGCCGCATAAGCTTTAGTCCTTCTTTTTACCAATATGAGTGCAATTTTTTAATATCTTCCAGTGACGGCAGATTTACTTTCTTATGCTTTTTATGCGCCGATTGCGTTTCGAAAGCAGTCCTATTTACGCTGGTACCAATATCTACTAATAATTTTAAGAAGTTTTAACTAATTCTTTTTCTCTTCATCTTGTTTTTTGATGCATTCCATTACAAGAAGATTTCCTATATGTTTAATGAGAGTTGACAAGTTAGCTGCTACTGCAGGAGTTGCATAAAGTTGTTTCTCATTATTATATTCTGTAACTTCATTAATTGGAGGAGTAAAAACCACAGTGGTATAAGTCAAATTTTTAAAAATATTTTCTCGTGTGCATAAATGCAATTTATATATTTACAGATTGCATCTATGCACACGAGAAATATTTTTAAAATTTGACTTACACCACTGTGGTTTTTACCCCTCTAATTGCAGAAATGCAGTCATCGTATATTTGAGGATAATATATTGATTGAAAATCTTCTATATTTTTATTTATCTTCTTCAGTACTAATAGAAAACGGCCAAGAGACGTAATCGTGCACAAATCATGTCGTGTGGATGTTGCTACTTATATTTCACATTCACACACAACTTGTTGCCATATAAGATCAGTAATTTGTCATATCTTATAATGTTACTTGATCATTTCGCATAACAGGAAACACAATTTTCTTAAGGGGACTAGGAAGGGTTTAAAAATGCAGAAATTGGCTCGTGTTTAATTGTTTATAACAAGGCCGCGAATGGACATAAAACTTTTTTATTGTTAAAGGTATTAATTATAACATTATAAAATGAGAAAATTATTAAAAAGCCATTCCCAGATTAATAATAACGGCGTCCCAATATAATAAAAAAACTGTTGAATCCACGGTTTTACCACGATTCCGGTCGAACGGATAAAGGTTTTGGCAAATTTCAGAAATATTTCTTTTCTTAGGCTTCCCTCTATTGATTATACCTAAAAAATTAAAAATAGAAATAAAATTAACAAAATGGCGTCCAAAAACAAAAATTTAAGAAAAAATTTTGTTTTCTGGACGTTATTTTGTTAATTTTATTTCGATTTTTAATTTTTTAGGTATAATCAATAGAGGAAAGCCTAAGGAGAAGAAATATTCCTGAAATTTGCCAAAACCTTTATCCGTTCGACCGGAATCGTGATAAAACCGTGGATTCGACAGTTTTTTTTATTATATTGGGACGCCGTTATTATTAATCTGAAAATGGCTTTTCATGAATTTTCTCATTTTATAATGTTATAATTAATACCCTTAACAATAAAAAAGTTTTATATTCATTCGCGGCCTTGTTATAAACAATTAAACACGAGCCAATTTCTGCATTTTTAAACCCTTCCTAGTCCCTTAAAGTCTCGTTTGCCATTGGATGTATTCTACAAATTCATAGGCCATTCTTAATAATACCATCTTTAAGAGATCAGTATAACCAATTTTGTAATTTGTCCGCCTATTATCATAGTACTTATTTTTCAAAAATCTTTTTTTAGTTGAGCTTAAATAAATATTGGTTATACTGATCCCTTAAGATGGTATTTTTAAGAATGGCCTATGAATTTGCTAATAGCTATTATAAACACATATTATGATCCATTACGCTATAATATTGTATACCATAAATAAAATATGTCAGACACATATTTCTTATGATCAAGTTTGTAACATTATTTTCTGCATTTTTTTTATAATATCTGCGTGTTTGATAGCGATATCATATTTCTCATGTATTTATCATAGCAGAATAATTATAATATAACATGTTTAATTCTTAGTTTTTGTACTTTCAAATTAATTTTTACGTTTGACAAGAACGTAGAATAATTTTCTGCTATGATATTCTTTTTATATATGATATGTATATCTGATAAGATTTTTTGACAATAAAGACAATAATCTAACCTATATCATATCTGTATTATAATCTCTTCTTGGTTCCTCTTCGTGTTTGTTTTCTTTCTTTTTTCTTGTTTGTGCGTCAGTCCTTTTATTTTGTACCTACAAATATAAAAAACACCACAGAGAATCGATATTACAAAGAAGAATATGCATTTAATGTTTAAAAAACATGTACTTAATATCTAAAGAGGTACAATATCAATCTGATCATCGAAACACTAATTGTATACTACATGTTTTTTCTAATTAATGTTCTAAACTGTTCTAAATACATAAATATTGTAGGTACGTAACTTTTTTAGATAAATCTCTTGGATTTATATACAAATGCAAATAATTACATAATTTGCCTTTAGCCGATGAATAACCGCTTCAAAAGAAGCGGTTTCTTTCCTTATTTATTTATTTTTAGAGCGTCGTCAAAATAATTGTTTCATGGAATGTCGCCATAATAGCTAAATAGTATAATGTATTGTACATACATAGTTTTGAACTGTCGCTGTATATGCCCATTTATAATATATATATTAAACTCCTTATACATACGTACCAGTGCATTTTATCTCAAAAGTATAAGTAATTTATACATCAGGGAGTTAATGCACTTTTTACGTATGCAATAAAATGTTCATTTTTTTCTGTCGTCAAATTTGCCAATTATATAATATATTATAT
>NC_092367.1:9751195-9771055 GCF_030848805.1 Temnothorax longispinosus | reverse complement strand
GGTATGGTGTGTTATTAATTATCATCGATAATTAAGACCTATTGAATGCGACCTCTCCATTCTGAACCATCTTTCAGAACACCATCAGAAATGGAGGAACCTGTGTTCATGCATTCTTCGTGCGTTATACGGAAAATCAGTCCGGAATAGGTGGTTTATAAAGAGGCGTACAAAACGAATAAGATGTATATGCGAGGTGTCACGGCGATAGAACCCGAATGATTGCCGAAATTCGCTTCCATGCTATGCCATCTTAGTGAACCATTGGTTGATCCACCGCCAAGGTATTTTTATCACAATTGTTGCTTTATAATGTTTTTCCTATTTATTTATAAAGATATTAATTTTCATTATGATTGAATATTATTCTCATTTATAGATATAATCAAGGAACCGGGAAGATCATTTGCCGCGTGTCTGGTACATTTGGAAAGGCCGGATGGGCACTACCATCGATGGATATAGAGCATCTATGGACGGTGTGAAGTGGTTCGCGTATTTCTTCTTGGAGGGTCAAGTGTACCCTAAGCTGAAACGATTTGTTCTGTCGCTGCTGACGACACCTGGGAGCATCACCAAGTCATAGGCCAGGTAATTCGTTATTCTATCTCCTTTCGATTTCACGTTGATTCATCGAATAGATTACATCAATTCAATACGATTTTTTCAGGTTGATACCACGCACTCAAGCAATAGTACAAACGCTGCAGTCGCAGGGAGTCGTGTCCAAATACAAACTGCTAGAAATCTGGGGTTTGGATGAAAAATGTGAGATTTTAATTTATAAAATAATATTTAGATATTATCATAGAGTAGACTTCTATACAATACTAGACCGCTGACAGGCATCTCGGCCGTGATGCTTGCCGCCATGTTGATTTTAGTCAAGATATGCTATACTACAGATTCTATACAAGTGGTTTTATACAAGATTTCTATACAATAGTTTGGCATATACTGAATGTCCAAAAAAAAGGGTTTAATACTACAGGAGTAGTGGTTCGATTTCGGCATTCAAGTACGCTACACGTTGAAGGCATGACTTACAAACTTATTGATAACATGTACCAATATTTAACACAAAAACATTCGCCTGCTTCGTTATGTACTGTAATAACGAATGCATGTTACTTAAAGGACCAGAGGGGGGGTAGTTAAATTCCCCTCACGACTATTGTAACGCGAAGGCAAAATGCGCATTCAGCAATAATAAAAGCGAAAAGCGACTCACCGGGATGCGCCGGTCGCCTTGGCTCCGTCGGGCTTCGTCCTGTCCGGGCCTCGTGGCCGCTCAGGTGTCCTCGTCTGATTCCGCATGCAAAACGCAAAGCAAGGCAGGCACGTGCAAGCAAACGAGAGCAAAAGCAGTAGCGAGCGTAGGCAAGAAGTCGTGATCATGCGGCCGGCGCTTCTCAAGATCCCTTGTGTGTGTGTGCCGTAAGATGGCTTGTCGAAAAGTGTGTGTGCCGTAGGACGGCTTGACTTCCAAAGATGTGTATATGCCGTAAGACGGCTCGACTGTAACTGTATGTCCTCTTCTTCTTCTTCTTCTTTCTGCCCCGAATGGATTTCCGGTTCCACAGGAACCGTAGTACCACGCTTTATAACAAGAAATCTGGGGGACTATCCGGGGAAATAGTCGCCCTCTTGCGTCTTTCATCAGTTACTCCTCCTCCACGTGCCGATAAAGAAGAGAGCCAAGCTCCATATCAATCAGTTATAAATCGAACTTACAATCATTCAAAAAATTAATAATCACTTTTAAGATATTCCTGTTAAGGTTGTTAAATAAATATACGACAGAGAAAGGTGCCAAAAGTTTGAGTTTGAATAAGTTATTGATAAATTAATTTCTTTCTTTGCTATATAGCTCGCATGACCAGAACAAATGATCAACGTCTTGTTAACAAGAGCTGCAGGGGCACGCAGGAGAATCACATAACCCGAATTTAAACTTAGTTGCATTAGAGAAAGCGTATCCGACAAAAATACAGGAAATAATACCTAGCCAACGTCTTTCGATATTAAATTTAGTTAGGTAAGAAATATCAATTCCTGTCTTATAAAAATTTTCCATATAAAAGTTACCCGAACCAATATTGATTTTCTCTAAAAATTCCACATCAATCATTTTATAAGTGTCCAACAAAGCAGCAGAGACATCTCTATGAGATATTTTATTATTTAAAGGTTCTCCATTAATGGATGCGATCTTAGCCGCAACATCTGCTCTCTCGTTTCCAAATATACCGATATGGGCAGGGCACCACGTAAATCGCTAATACGTTTACTACTAATCAGAGCAAGGTTCAACTTAATTTTTAAATCCGCAATAACAGGGCAGAGTTTACAGAAATTAAAAGGTTTAGCGTTACATAACGTCATAAGGACACTCAACGAGTCCGTACAGATATTTACATAATCCCACGAGCATTCCCATGCTAAGTCAATTGATTTAGAGATAGCAATAGCCTCCGCCAAAAAGGAGCTAGTATAATGGTTCAATTTAAATAACCTGGTAATATCCTTTGAGGGGACGAAGATAGCGCAGCCCGCCGAAGTGTCATTCTTGGATCCATCTGTGAAGATATCAATCTCCGCAGGATACTCTCTTTTAAAAGAGATGAGATTAGTAAAGGCGGTATTGGGATTTCCATGCTCTCTAACCAGGGACCCAGTATCAGTATCTATTAAAGGTAAAATTGGACAAATCTGAGAGGAGTAAGAGTATTGTGGATGTGTATACCAGATGTATAAATGACTCCTGAAAAGTTGGACCACCGGCCATCTGGAAACCAAAAAAGGAATGTTTCTGGGAGCAATATTTTGTCGATTAACCAAGCTGTGAAAATTAGCAATCTTATTTATCAGTCTATTGTTACTGTTAAAGTAAGTCAGACATATTTTTATGTTCACGTTCCCTATGCGCATGCGCGCCTTCTGCGAAGCTTCCGTTTACCGGCCTGCGTGCCGTGCGTGAGTCAGTCGCTCACATACCAAGCCACGAGTTGGATATTCTAATAAAACTTCTCTGTGTGTTAACTTGCAAATGCCTATATGTTAGAGAAATAGAAGGGTTAGTCGAGAGAGAGGTCTCGAAGGTTCGTTCCGAGTTCCCTTTTTCACGTTCTCCCTCTCCTTCGGATGCCATAATTCTTGGTTTAGCGCGAATTAGGTTGGAAATCTGTAGGCTGACAGATAGCTGGTTAAGTAAAACGTCTATAATCTTTTCTATTAAACTTTTATTGCGGAAACGATTCAGAGTGTCTCGCTAGTACACTGGGCCTGACGTGCCACCGCGCCACGCCGTCCGCTTCTGAACCGAGGAGAAGTCTCTCACGTGTCCCACCATCTTAAGCGCGCCATCTGCCATCTCAACTCGCGAACTACTGAGCGCCTACATATATACTGACTTCTCTCTTGACTCCTTATCTCAGTAGCGAAATACAATAGGCGGACCTCAACAGTTACGTAACTGAATAGATCTTGCAATAAATTTATCGCATTTAGAAATGACCCTTCTCAAGAAAGAACTCTGACCACCGAAAGCCCAACATACTCGGTTAGAAGAAGACTTAGGAATGTTTAAAGCGGTTTTATATGAGGAGCATAAAATGCGATCCACGGTAGAGCGATAGGTTTGTGCAGCACTCATATACCACATTGCACATTGCACATTCAAGTATAGACCCGATAGTGGCGTTAATGTAGTTAAGGGACAAGGAAGGGCTAACACCCCGGAGTCTGCCAGACAACCATTTGAGTATATTTATATAAATACAAGATCTGTCATTCAGTGACTTAATATGCTGACACCATCTGAGACCAGTATCCAGAATTAGCCCAAGGTACCTAACATCCACTAAGAGGGATAATCCCACACGAAAGTTCAAGGTGATCAGATATGATCAGTTTCTTGCAATGGAAAATTATAAACTGGGTCTTAGGTAGAGAGATGGACAAATCTAGACTTTCGAGCCATAAAGCAAGTTGATCAAATGAGCTCTTCAAGCCCGAAATAACCCTATTCAAGTCGTGATCAGAGAAGAGTATCGCAACGTCATCAGCATATTGTAGCACAATAGCATTATAAGGGACGTGGAAAAGTATGTCTTTGACATATAAGTTAAACAAAATAGGGCTAAGTACAGAGCCCTGCGGAATACCACGCTGTAGAAGTCTCCTTGTGTAATACGAACCTGATTCAAAGAAGTTAACGGATCTAGCGGAAAGTAGGTTACGGAAGAAACGCTTATAACCGTCTGGTATTCTGAGCTTATTGATAATACTGAATAAGACGTGTGGATTGACGTTATCATATGCAGCTTTGATGTCCAGGAAGAGAGCTCCGGTCATATCTTGTCTGGAAAAGGATCTATATATCTCCATATTAATAAGGGCTAAACAGTCATCACAGGACTTACCTCTCCTGAAACCAAATTGGCAAACGGGCAAAATGTTTTCCAATTCAATAAACTTCTCGAACTTGCACTTGACCAGCCTTTCAAAGATCTTGAACACATTTGAAGCCAAGGAAATAGGTCTGAAACCCTTATTGTTTGGTTTGGGAATAAGGACAATGTCATATAGGTTCCAAATGAGCGGGAACGATCCATCAGATATTATTAAATTAAAAATGTTAGTCAGCCTAGACAATGCAGAATCTGGAAGGAGGCTTAAAATAAAATTAAACATGAGGTCAGGTCCCGGGGAGCTTTTGATCTTGGTAGAGGCGATTGCCTGTTTGAGTTCACTTAATGAAAATTCCTCATCAAAGATTGATACCTGCGGCGTATGAGAAATATTCTCAAAATAACTCGGTACCCAGGGGGAGCAAAATTACAAATAAAGTTTTGCACACTAGATATACAGCTCTCAGAAGGCAGAGAGCAATCGGCAAAATAAGCAGAATTCTTAAAAGACTTAATCGAGTCCCAAAATGTTTTAGGATCGAAATTTTTTCCGAGATCGTTGATAAAAGTATTAAAGTTTTCTTTTTTCTTTTTACGGATAGTCTTTCTACAGGTGTCCAACACTCTTCTATAATTAGCCAAATTTCCCTTGGAAGGGTTCTCCTTAAAAACCTTAAAAGCATTCGCCCTAAGAGTTCTGGCATCTTCACATTCCCTGTCCCACCAGGGTTTGTTGGTGTGTTTTCTCTCATATTTAGGACGGTAAGATCTACGAGAATCGGAGCTAACATCGTATGAGACAATCAATCCCGAGGATTCAAAGATTTTTGCCCCAGCGCGCAGTGCGCAATCAATTATAGAAGAATTCCAGTTCTCAAGACTCAAGGCTCCAGAGAGGCCCTCCACCGAAAATTCAGACATGCGGTTATTAACAATGTCGCTAAAACGGTCTCTATCCATATTGGAGACACACAACCTGGTCCTCACAGAAGCACTCGGAAGACTGGGGTCATAACTTATCCGGATAATAATAGGATAGTGATCACTGCCGCAAGGCTCGTCAAAGGTAGCCCATGAGCAAGTATAACACAAAGATTGGGAGACAAGAGAGATGTCGGGAACGCTACGATGGTCAGGGTTAGCGGAAACTCTTGTGTCGGATCCATCATTAAGGAATACGAAATCTGAATCTACCAAAGCCTCAGCCAAGGCTATACCATCCTTATTAGGTCTAGTAGACCCCCACGTCTCATGCTGGGTATTGAAATCCCCACAGATGATTATATGTTTCTAAAACCGGTAGCGGACACTATTGATTTCAAAAGGTTGGACCAACATTCCAGACCCACACGAACATGCGGTGGTTTGTAAAGTGAAACGATGAAAATTCTATTATGCGATATCCTCTTATTAAGGAAAGAAATACATGTCATTTCAATGCCGGGATTATTGACAAGGTTGAAGTCAAAGATAACAGGGTCAAGTTCTTTCCTGCAAAGTATAGCGGTGCCCCCCCCCGCAAGTATCATCTGCTCTATCATTTCTAAAGGAAGTGAAATCTTTAAAGGAAAAATATGACCGAGAATCCAACCAGGTTTCCTGTAAACAGGCTACATCAAAATCGAGAATCAAGTTAGAGAATTCAGGAAACTTCTCAACAACACTCCTACAATTTCATTGTAAAATTTTCAGAGACATGATTAGGTGAGATTAGTTTAATTTACTAAAGATTAAACCGAGATATTTTAGCAAAGCCGCAGCTTTGTATTTATCTGACTTGCCTGAATTATAGAGAAAACGTAGATCATGTAATATAATATCGGGAGTAGGGAAGGTGCTCGATAAAGACTTGAGGTTAGATTCAACCAAGTTATGTTCGATATGCGGAAGATCTCCTTCAAGATTCATTTCCACAGGGGGAGGACGTAAAGTATCATTCAACGGAGAGTGAAAAACACTCGAGACTACACTGTCCGCTCTCTTGGAGCCTTTCCTATTACTGGAACTTTCACTCCGAGCCCCTCCTAAGTCGAAATCACTCCAAATCATATAGGCCTGTCCCCTGAGCAGATTTACCGCCTGTTGGCAGGAATTGATATCTCTAGACCTAATTATTCTCTTCGCCTGGGCGTGAGAGGAATTCGTATATGACATTACAGTATTAATTACACAGGCCGACATTTTTAAAAACCTGAGACCAGACTATACTTTCCCAAAGGTTTTCGGTTCGCTGAATCCGAATCCGCCAGCGGAATTGCTCCACCACATCAGGTTTTCGAGATATCCTAACCTGAAAGTGCAAAAAACACAGTTTTTCGCTATATTCGGGGTTATATTAAACCGCGAATTAATTTTTCTCCACAAAACTGGGTGCGGCATCTGAAAGTACTACTCTTCGCCTTCAAAATGCTTTTTTAATTTTTCAGATATCTTATTTCTTCTCGGAGATATCGTCCGTTTTTTCTATGGTTGTTTTTTAGAAAAAAAATGAAATATTTTAGAAATTACATTATAAGTTAAAGACTTATTAAAATAAATCCTAGTTTAATGAAATCACATGATAGCATATCGGTATATTTATATAAAACATCTGCATTTCATATCTGTATTTCAAAAGATACTAAATATGTTAGATACAAAAAGCTATAACTGTATTATCGAGTTTCAATATCGAGATTATAGATATTAAAAATAATCTTAAGATATAATTCGCAAATATATTTTAATATGCAAATATAATTCGCAAATATAATTATATATATATATATATATATATATATATATATAATACATAATAGGTATCTGTGATAAATACATTGTAAATAGTCTCGACTAAAAATATAGTATTCCATTTCTTTCCAAGATTATATTTGTAAATAATCTAAAATACAGTAGGCACTAAAATGTATAAGTGGCTAACATTATATTATGGTAGAATTTCAAAAATTATGTATAATTACATTAAAACAATAAAGATATTTATTAGCAAAATCTTATGGACAATATTTTGTTCATAAATATTGTCTTTGGAATATATCTAATATAAAAATCGATGTTTGTATCTTTTTCATAATTATGTATATGTACATAAAAAAAGTATTAATCTATTCTTATGTAAGGTAAACAAAATATTAATAATATCAGTTTGCACAATGGTTAAAACTATCAGTTTGCTAACAGATTCTATCAGAATATTGCAGCAGATTAGTATCAGCTGAGTTTGCATTAAACTTGTTTTACTAGTAAAGCCTACCAATATAATCTGACAACAGATTGCAGCCTGCTATCATATTTTATTAATAGATTTTATATTTTTGCTGGTATTCTGCTGACAAAATTGATAGCAAACATTTTGCGCTGTTTTTGATAAAGGCTATTTGGATTTCCATATTTCTGTTAAGCTATTTTATAATAAAAATATAAGCTTCTATAAAAGTTTCTTTTTTTTATCAGATATTAATAGATATATATATATATATATATATATATATATATATATATATATATAATAAACATTTTATATTACAGGATATCTTGTAATTGTTACATAAATTGTTAAAGTGTTGACAATTGACAAATGATTATTATAAGGTTTTCGGACGGCTTGCAATTCAGTTATAACTATCAGATCTCTAATGTCATTAAGGGGATCCTAAAGTGAAGGCTGAACTTCCTCGACGTCGGTAATGTCAACATTTCTAATTCTGTTTTCTTGTCATATATCTATATCTGTCCTTGTCTAACGAGAGGCATCTGTCTTTGTTCGATTACTGCGCCATCTCTTGCCACACGCAATATTGCTTATCCTGTCAACCTGAATGTGCTTTTGCACATATAAAAGTTATATAAAGTAATCTTTTTTTCTAGGTTTTCAATCTTAGATCTAATTGCACGATATTGTTCTTAAATGTTGTCCCTAGGTCATGCCGGTCTAATTTTGTGGATATTTATCGTGGAATTTTTGTACAAAGCAAATATTGTCGTCACGTATACCAAAAATTAACAAAAATATTAATTTTTTTTCGTTTTCGATATAAATTTGACCACCATGACCTAGATTTTGATGCGTACTTTAATTCTAGACAAGAATTTTGCATTTCTATAAAGTCAATTAAAAGATTAGTGCTAAGAAAAAAAGCCGGTATTACAGACGGCTTTAGGATCCCCTTAAGGCTCCTGTTCACTCACTGTAGCCATCTTGGATTGATGACGTCAGAAGCGAGAAAATATATCATGAAAATTCTTGCAATTTACACTAAAATAAAAATGCTTTTTAATAAAATACTATCTGTAAACAATAAATAGATTTGTAAAATACACCGAAAATTCCCCCTTTATATGAGTAATCCACATTTGTCGAAGTGAATGTTGTCTAATCAAGAACGAAAACAAGCCGTTTGACAGCTGCCGAATTGAAATAAGTATGCACATATTAAATCAATAAAGTGGATATCTTCGGTATATTTCAACACTATCACAATAATTTTGAATGTAAAAACACTGCACTAAAATGAAGAATAACGCTCTAAATCGCAAGGAACACAAGTCGGAAAACAAGCCGTTTGACGACTATCGAAAGGAGTGGAAAATGTTTCTCCACATATGTATTCCTTGCAAATCTTACTTCTCGATCAATTTTACGAGTTTCACGAATACGTTAAACGTTATAGCACAAGTGCAGAGCGAATAATAAAGAAATTAAACGCAACATAAAATAGGTTGTCAACATGTCACAAAGGACAGAATTCTCCATTGGAGAGAGTTCTTATTTCGTCGCCACCGTCAACGCAGAGTTCTCGGCTCAGGGACCAGGAGCCTTAACGTCACTGGCCTAGTTTACACCGATCTCTTGATACGCGTATCAAATAGTATATTTGAACTGATCAGCCAATAATCAGACTTATTTACTAGTTATTTACTATTTAATACGCGTATCAAGTGATCGGTGTAAACTAGGCCACTAATTACAACTATGATTGGATGAGTAAAAAAGTATGTTATTCTCATTTTCAACATTGCATGTTATTTAAAATTCAAAAATTTTTACGCAAATATATTAAAATTTTTTTAGGCTTGAAAAATATACTATAGATCTAAAAGTATAACAAATTATTGTTCTACATTTGCGCATTGTTGCGCACTCATCATTATGAAAATCTTATTTAATAATTTGTTTCGTAATTCATTTGTATATGTATCTTTAGTAATACTAACTTAACTTACATTTATAATATGGACGGCTTGAAAAAGGTAGTTGCTGATATAGAAATTACAGTAGATATTTTGTCTTACAAAACACTAACAAGGAAACCAACCCACGGAAGTGTCCCTCTCCGATTTTGATGAGCTTTTAGGGCCGGTCTACAATGGGTGTTGTAAGTCGTAAATCGTAAGAATTGGCCAATCACAGTTCATTATTCTTTGACCGCAAGGAGAATAATGGACTGTGATTGGTCAATTCTTACGACTTACGACTTACAACACCCATTGTAGACCGGCCCTTAGACCTTTTAGTATGTGTTGTTCTCTAGATGAAAGTAAGAGACACGTATTTTTTTTATACGTGCCCATACGCATGTTTAGGGGGTAAAACACCTCTTTGAAAAAAATTGGTTTTTTTCTTTCAGGCCGAATATCTCCAAAACTATAAAAAATAGAAAAACATTTTTTAAACAAAAGCTGAATAGTTTGAAGAGCACTTTAAAATAAAAACAAAATAAAAATTTCATTTTAATTTTTTAAAGGGCTTGGCCAGTTTTTTTATGGCGGGGTGCCCCCAGTGATATCGGGCTAATTTTTACATATAAAGTACCTCATGACCCAACACTAAATTACCGTTCATACCAGCTTCTAGAACGTAGTTCACAGCATGTTTAAAAAAATATCATTTTGAAAATTAAAATATTTTTTTTGTTTACCCTATAGATGTCGGAATTAAATTTAACCATACTTGTTTGAATCTTCCTAAGGTATCCTTCTATCCATATTTTTTTTCAAGATCCTAGCTTTTCTCGTTCCGGAGAAAAAACTTATTGATTTTTTAATTTGACGTTATAACTCCGGAACCACGTTGTTCTAGAAGCTGGTACTAACAGTAATTTAGTAGCGGGTCATGAGGTACTTTGTTTGAAAATCAGCCCGATATCGCTAGGGGCATCCCGCCATAAGAAAACTGGCTAGGTCCTTTTTATTAATAAAAATTTAAAAATTTTTGTCATTGTTTTAAAGTACTCTTCAAATCATTCAACTTTTGTTTAAAAAAAATTGATAGTTTTGGATATTCGGCGCAAAAGAGAAAAGCCGATTTTTTTCAAAGGTATCACCCTTTAATCACGTGTATGAACATATAGACACGTATAAAAAAATACATGTCCCTTATTTTCATTTAGAGAATAACATACTAAAAACTTATCAAAATCGAAGGGAGACACTCCCGTGAATTTCCTTGTGAGAATATTTTATATTCATCTTCTTTGCACTGGAAAGATTATCATCAGGACTGATAACAGTAGTACCCAACTGACTTGAATCGATGAAGCACCAGCCAATCGACATTTGAACATATCGTATCTAAAATAATAACATTTATAAATCATCAATATAATAATAAATAATAATAATGATAAAATTTATAAATTATAATATTAGCAATTTTTAGTTGTTAATTTTAAAATAATTTTAATATAAAACAATTTTTGAACAATTACAAAGAAGAGAAGTATAAAAAATGAATACCTTGTTTCTTTGTCATTAACAATATTATTAAATTCAGCTTCCACTAATTGTCCGTCATAATATGTAATTAAATCCTCAAATGGATATTCAAACCCTTGCTTGCATTCACATTTGTATCCACCTGTCTCAAATCCTCTTCCAAGAATAGGTACGCACTGTGGAAATTAAATATTAAAAACTTGTCATTAGTAAAACTATTAATACAAGTAAAATTAGACTAATTTAAAGAAAGTGTTTTGAAATTATAAAATATGAAAACAATCTTGCAATATTTAGAGTTTACATAAATAGATATTTCCGACATTATTATTCAATGCAATGGAATAATGCCGACTTACATATGATGTCTTTCTGTCACACTTGTGCGTATCCTTGAATGCGTTTGGTTGATAAAATTTATCATCGCATTGGTTTATATCTAGCTGAAGCATATCCATGGTAACAGCTACAACACCCCTGTAAGTGTCTTACTCTTAAATATGATCTTCCTTTTTATTATAAAACTGGTTTTGTGTCTCTACAGTGTTTCTCATTCTGACACATGCGCGAACACAGGCGTACACATACACATATTTATATACACATACATATGCTGTACGCCCGCACGCACAGTATAATCAGTATGTTCACTCAACCCTTTTTTGTGGTTTGCGCCGATCCGTTTGTGCATCGCCATTATTTTGGGCGCAATCAATCAGAGGATTTTTATATGTGTGGTAGTGCAAAGTCGGTGTAACGTCACAAACGCTAAAGCTGGATGCACAATGACTACGTTTACACGGCCCGATTTACGCCAAAAGTTATAACATCGATGTTATAACTACTGACTTAAATGCCGCGTAAACGCTTTTTTACTACGAAGTTACCACATTGATGTAATAATTTCGTCGTAAATCGAGCGTGTAAACGTAGTCAATGAAAAACACAGGCAACAGGAACAGGCAATAGGAACAGAATTTCCGATGCGTTGGATTTCTATTCTCTGTTGTCTGTATCTGACCAATCGCAGTGATTTGATTTTAGCTGGGATTGGTTAGGTACAGGCAATAGAAAATAGAAATCTAATTAAAAGAGTGCATCCCGATGGAAAAAGAATAGCGAAACAGAAGGGCCTAAGCAGAATGGCTGTCTTTGGCAGTGTTTTATGCCTTAAGTCTTTGTCTTATGTAACGCACAATGCTGTATGTACAGTATTGTGCGTTAGGGCCTAAGCAGAATGGTTGTCTTGGCAGTGTTTTATGCCTTAAGTCTTTGTCTTATGTAACGCACAATACTGTACATACAGCATTGTTACATAAGACAAAGACTTAAGGCATAAAACACTGCCAAAGAATAGCCATTCTGCTTAGGCCCGAACACTAACGAAAAAGAGATATGGTGGGGGGTTAACCAATCAGAGTAGTTTCGTTTCAATTCCGTTCCGTGTTATAGTGAGTGGGTTCCCCATGGCACGGAGCTGTTACGGAACGGAAAAGAAACGGAAAAATGTGTAACCTATCCTGTCGAAAGTTGGCGAATAAGTGCTTGGCAGTGGATCGATCGCTTTGCAACATATTTTTGCAAATAAAGAGCAAATATGTCGTCATTGGTAGGTATTATATGTGAAAATAAAATATATATGTTAAAATGCTATGTTAATATGTTAATGCTAATTATAACATGTATGTGATATATATTTTATTAATTACCAGAAATTCAAATGTGGATATTGTGGCTCGATTGTTTGGTTCGATAAAAACGGACAAATTTCACATCATCCTTGCTTAGCAAATTATACAGAATTAATAATGGATAAAAATCGAAATCTCTTTATAAATGGTGTATGTATATTTGTGTACAAGAGAGGCAATATAATATATTTAATGAACTATTATTTTTTTTATAAAATTGTCATTCAATATAACTAATTAGAATATTCTAACCATTAGTTATATTGAATGACAATTTTATAAAAAAAATAATAATAGTTCAGTAAATATATATATTGCCTCTCTTGTACGGGTATATGAACTCGTAAGTATATGTTTTTAAGCCGATGTTATCGAGGCCCTAAGTCGTCTACAGACGATCCCAGACTTGCGTCATTTGTAATGCTCAAAATAATGTACGAAGATTATCAATACAATGCAGAGTTCAGGTCTTCATAGAAAAAAATATCTATATACCGGATAATGTGAGGAGTTGTGAACATCATTTGGATGAAAATGGCTTTTTTCGAAAATATTATTACCTGCACTACGTTTCATCAACAGACCTTATGTTATCAAGGGTCTACTGTTGCAAGTTTTTTTACAGCATCTGACAAACGTGGGTGCAAATAGAACAAGAGATATAGATGAAAATCACTTAACTGATGAGAAATTTCAGTGTATAGCACCAATCAATAAACAGCAGTTTGAAGAACTTCTTACTTATTGTGATCCTGTACTTCAAAATGGAAAACTAAGATACGTAAGTAGAAAGGATTTGTTGATCTTTTTGTGCAACATAAGACAGTGACG
Organism: Temnothorax longispinosus; assembly: GCF_030848805.1. NCBI lineage: Eukaryota > Metazoa > Arthropoda > Insecta > Hymenoptera > Formicidae > Temnothorax > Temnothorax longispinosus. The sequence continues at coordinate 9,757,407 of NC_092367.1, read as the reverse complement.
ATTTTCTCAAAATCATTTTTTATTATCCTAGTAGACAAACTGTCAGTTCTGTTGTGGGTTATGTTAGAACATCTTTATTACAGAGATTCGTCCCGACTAACATTGGACCCGAATCAATAACAAGGCAAGAGTTTATTATGCAGCATGTAACGGAGTTTGCAAATGAGCTGTATAATCCTCAACCCGAAGAACCAAGAGCTGTCGCTGTGATTAACAGTACCTACGCGGATATACATAAAAGTAACAATTTTCGGGTATTGCGCCAATCCTATTCCGTTCACAAAAAAATCGACATCTCCTTAAACCAACTTTAGTTGTAGCTCCCGATGGTTACAGTCTAACGATTTTTGGTCCCTATTTCTCTGATGCTCGGAATAATGATGCCAAAATTCTCCGTCAAGAGTTCGAGAGAGATGCAGAAACATTACAAGGCTGGTTTCAGAATGGTGACATCGTTTTGGCGGATAGAGGTTATCGTGATGCAATACCCTTACTCCAGCGTTTAGGCATTGATCATAAGATGCCTCCACTGCTTGAACACGGACAAAGGCAACTTCCAACGCAAGATGCGAATGATTCACGTATCGTCAAAAAAAATCACTGGGTAGTCGAAGCACGGAATGGCCACTTGAGGTCAGTTTTCAAGTTCTTAGCACAAACAATAAATCTGCAAAAAACTTAATGGATTCTATCGCATAGCTGGAGCTATACTAAACAGGTATCATCCTATTATCCAAATGCAAGGTGCAGATGCTCAGCTTGCTAGAGAAATGCTACAGAGATCGACAACTCCTAATGTCATACAAGCGAGAGTAGAGCTAGATAACTTGCGACTAAGAAATGGCCAATGGAGACGGCTCAATTATCGTGACGTGGCAGATTTCCCTATACTTGATTTGAATTACTTGAAAGATTTGACTGTGGGCATTTATCAAATAAATCTAGCACCTTCATATATCCAAGATAAGCTACTAAGGAATAATGATGAAGATGTTCAACTTGATCAACATTTCAACGAGCCAGATTTTCTGAGAATTAGGTTGTATTCCAGATTTCGTAATGCAACAAGACATCAGATCTTCATTTCATATGAGATTGATAATAGGGATGATGAGAATGCTGCTGATAATGCTAATGAGCCAATTAATGGATATTATTGTACGTGTCGGTATAACCGACAAAATTACCATTTTCTATGTTATCGACTATATCTGTCCTTGTATAGACAAAGATATAGACAAGGATAGCACGCTACATTGCACGCACACATACACACGATGCACATCGACATTATACTTTTATATTAATTACTTGATTTGGAGGGTTTATCGATGTTTTTCTTGTTGTGCAATTCGGGGGAACTTGTTTTCGCGTTCGTACCAATGGTATATCTCTTATATGTATATATGAAATACATCTTGTGACGATCTGAAAGCTCGCCGCAACTCGAGACGCCATATTGGGATAAAAGTAGAATAAGGAAATCTGTACTTCCGTAATTTTTTCTCATTTTCTATATAAAATCGGAGTTCCCCCGAATCATTAATGTATGTACTGCAATTCTGTAGGATTTTTAATTCTGTCAAATTAATACAACGCTACGTGACAACAAAAAATGCCGGTAAAACAGACGGCTCCAGCATCCCCTTAATATCGTTGAAATAGTAATCTTTTTTATATTGAATAAAAATATACTCCAGATAATTGACAAAAAAATTCAATGCAATCGTTTTTTTTTGTAGCATTACACAGAGAAAATTTTTAAATCGCTTATACAGATATAATTGGACCTTGCTTTGCATTGATGTGTTCACCGAATAGGAAAATTTATTAAAGATAATAAATTGATGTAAATCAGGGTCTAATTTATACAGCAAAAATTAAATGAAAAAACGCGAATTCTAAGATTTCTTTCTTCGAGAGGCACCCTTTTCCGTGACTTGACAGCCTTAGGGTTGCACAGATTTTATTTTTTCATCAATTACTACCATTTTAGAGGGAGCGGCAACAAAAATCTATTTTTTAACGACCATCCTAATGTGTGTGTGTGTGTGTGTGTGTGTGTGTGTATGCACGTACAGAGACGCGTTCATTTTTCCTATCGCATGTGATCGCACTCTGATGAGAACACTCACTTGAATTCCAGTTTCTCCTTCAAGCTGTCCCATCCAAAAAACGGGGATGCATAGGTAATTACCCACTTCTTCATCTTGCCGTTACAATCGAAATACGGAGTTGTCCAGTGTCCATGGTCCAGATTTGCTGCCCTACACAGACGGCCCATTCGCCGCGTTCCCATACATTAGAATAAATCGTACTTTAGATATCGGATTCTTCCCCAAGCTTTCGGGAACGTAATCTTTTTATACTTTAATGCTTCACCGTACTTTTATCACCGCTTCGGAGCATATCGAAAAAATAGAATCACCATGCGAGTTTTGCACTAACAAATATATAACGCAATACGCGCGTTCTCCCTTACCTGTAATAGTTTGGGTAATGCTCGAACTTTTTTAGGTGCTCTCCAGTTTCATTGAATCGAATCTTTATTTTCATATAATATTTCTCCAGTTGATCAAAATTCGTTGCCCAACGTTGCTTTAATACTTGGAAGTAACTCTTCTTTGTATATACTTCATCTGTAATTATAAATTGTATTAGAACGAACTGGCAAACGTAATAAAAAATCTAAATTAATGTTTAAAAATTTGTACGATTATGAATGACTTACTTACTAATAGAATATATCTAGATCTATTAAAAGAAGTTGTGAATAAAAATATACATTTCAATTCCAAGTTATATTTCCGCTTGTTACATAACTAATTTACCTGTGCCATTGAGTCTAGCTAAATCTTCAAGTTTAAAGTTGCGTGTATTTAACTGCGTCTTGTAAGCATATGGGGCAAAGAATGTTCTGTTGGTAAATTTATTACGATCCCAAAAAGTGCCAGCTGACCATATCTTTGTATCGCCGAGCACCAAAGCCAGGGTCTCCCCCATCATTTGATCTTCCGTGAGCGGTCTGTCGGCTACTCTCTTGCCCGAGTAAACTTCCAAGGGATCTGATACTTGTAGGAACGCACTGATGAAGTTTGCCAATCTAGTCGCCATTTTCGCTTCGTTCTCGAAAAACTCTTCCGCACCGAAGCTAATGTCTCCGCGTAACATTAAGTCTTGTGGCGCATAACTGATAATACAATTTGGAAATTGCTTAAATTCGAATATATCAATAACAGGAAGTGTACAATTGTAATAGAACGTACTTCTTGCAAGTTTCCGAATTCATACCAAGAATGAATTTGAGAGCTTGGTCGATGTTCAGCTTTGTATCGTGAAGTGCAGTTGAACCGGTTGAATAATTCCTATAATGATGGAATTGCTCGAGATACTTTTCTCTGAGATATGAGTTTGCTTTTTCCCATTGCACTGGCATTTTATGAACCCCTGCAGAATAAAATCTTTGTTAAAGAGGCTCTGCGCTAGGCGATACCGCAATCAAGAAAAAAAAATACATACAGCCGATCCGCAAGCAATCGAAACCATTATAGTATTGTTCTTGCGTGGCTCTCTCCACTATTTCACCAAGATAAGGTCGTCGTACGACAGTCGGTAATCTGAAACCTGGTCTACATCTACATTGATATCCACCTCTTCTGAAACCCCAACCATGTATCGGTTCGCACTGTAGACCAGACACGCGTATATTAGTTAATTATCAGTTAATAAACGTAACTTGATAGAATTTTAAACATATACCTCTGTAGTATCAGTCTTGCATCTTGCAGTATTAGCGAATCTATTAGGACCAAGGTTCCCTTTACCTTTGGGACATTGATTTATATCTATTCTTTCAAAGTCCATTTCCATTACCGAAACGGCAGTATATGTTGGATATTCGATATGCCTGAAGCCAGTGTGTCGTGGATAGATATCTGCTATAGGTGATACCGCAGCTACGAGCCATCGATTTGATCGGCCACAATCGAAATATGGTCTAGTCCATTGCACAGGTCCAGGATACTCATCGGCACCTGCGTGATAAAATCATGATAAAAAATAAATATAAGCACATTTTAGGATAGTTTTTATAGTTTCTATAGCTTTCATAGTTCATTACCACGTGGACCATGAAAGGTAAATGTTTCATTTGTATTGTTGGCATAGCGAATTTCAACTTGATATGTCGTTTTAGTGTCGTGTCTTTCCTTTACGATATCTGGTAACCATTTTTTGTACCTGTAAGTAAATAAATTCATAGAATAAATAAAAATGTATGATTTTGTGTCAATTAATCGACAAAATTTAATTCAGATATAAAAATTTGTGAAACGTTATACATGAAATAGTTTATTTTGTTAGATGCCATAGTTTTCATCAATCGTTAATTATAGTTTTCCCATACCATTCGTTTATACGATAAAAGTCAGTGGTATAATCGTCGCTGAGCCTGTTACTGGGAAACGCTCCTAAATCCTGCACAGTAAATGTGTTTCTGGTAGATATTCTCTCTAGGTGTATAGGATCATTGAAATCATCTGCCCTGAAGGTCCGTGGCGCAAATCTGGGAAAGGTCTTATTGAAGAAACCCCTGTAGGATGGCGAGTAAGACATATTGGGTGCGAAATAGATGGCCGAGGCATTAATATATGGGTTGGAGGAAACGTCTGCCACTGTGGACAAGAAGTAATACATCATGCCTGGATCATAGGTATCATTGATTGCTGGTCGGATGAAGCGCGACTGCAGAATGTAACTCCAGAAGAAGCTCCTACTGAGTGCCATGTTGTGAAGGTGCAACAAAGCTGTACGATTCGGGAACACTGGATTGATATTGATGTCTTTTATGTCAGGCAAATGCGACACTGCGTCTTCTGGCAGGTACAGGTCGCCGAGGTGCTGTATCAGGCAGTTGTCATCGTTTACCTTGTCCATCCGCATGCGGATCTCGTCAAAGGAATCGCGAGTCTGCCACTCATACTGACCGACAACGCCCAACAGGCAGTAGAACCAGCAGGCAATAACGATCGGCGTCATCGCTTGGCAAATGGTAGGCATCTCCAACAAATATGAATTTTCTTTTTTTCTTGCTTAAACCAATTCGCGTTACGATATCGCCGTTAAAGGCACTTTTTGAACACTTTAATGTGCGCCATGTATTCTTGCCTTCCTTCTCTCACCGTGTTTCTTCCGGGTACTCGTCCGTGTAAAAAAAATCTGCGTTACAATATTTCTTTACAGATTAGAAAAGTTCCTTACTATATACACGTATGTACACGCGAACTTTAATATATCGATTTGTTGGTAGAATTGATTTTTGAATCTTCTTACCTCGTGCGGATCCTTCAATCGCATCGAACGAACTTTCGAAGTAAAGAGTAAACACGCCCAGTCGAGCGGGTGTGCCGGGTGCGCGTCTTAAGCTGATATTTCATGTACATATCTTATGAGAAATTTTTTAAGCATATTAATATTAATTGGCTGCAGGATAGAGAGTTCTCGAGTTTCTAGAAATCCTCTATTTTATAGCCAATAGGTACGCCTGACAGAGCTCGTCGTACGACAAATGAAATATCAGCTTTCAGGCTGCATCCCCATGGAGAGAGAAATAACGGAATGGAATTAAGGTGATCCTAAAGCCGTGATCCTAGCCGGTTTTTTTCAGTTTTTTTCTTAGCACTAATCTTTTAATTGGCTTTATAGAAATGCAAAATTCTTGTCTAGAATTAAAGTACGCATCAAAATCTAGGTCATGGTGGTCGAATTTATATGTGGTGGTCGTCACGTATAACAAAAAATATTAATTTTTTTTCGTTTTCGATATAAATTCGACCACCATGACCTAGATTTTGATGCGTACTTTAATTCTAGACAAGAATTTTGCATTTCTATAAAGCCAATTAAAAGATTAGTGCTAAAAAAAAAACTGAAAAAAACCGGCTAGGATCACGGCTTTAGGATCACCTTAAAGCCCCTTGCACAATGCCAGGCAACAGGCAATAGGAACAGGGAATAGAAATCAGAAATCATGTATAAATGCAGAATAAACAGTGACACAGGCAATAGACACAGAGTTTCCGTCACGTTGGAAATTCTGTGCCTATTGCCTATTGCCAACCAATCATAGCATTTGAATTTTTTAGGTTGTAATTAACGATTTTTTGGTTATTTCCTGTTCCTATTGCCTGTTGCCTGGCATTGTGCAAGGGGCT
>NC_092367.1:9731540-9750695 GCF_030848805.1 Temnothorax longispinosus | reverse complement strand
ACAAAGAAATTAGTTTGACAAAAATAAACAATTTTAAAGGCGATTCAAGTACTTGTATCAAAATAAGCAACGTTTAATTTTAACAAAATCAATTTCGGAATTGTTTCAATTACAGCAGAATATTGATCGCTCGAAAAGTGACTTAATCTAAGGTTAAAAGTTATTAATGAACTTTGACAATTGTAACTCGCACTATTTTACTCGCACTACTAATTGTAACTAAAGATAAAAAGTTCACCCTATGCCGCGAACAAACGTCGCAGATATCGCGGTATCCACTGGGTGTATCCGAGACGCGGCAATAATCGACCGCAGAATCATAGATCACGCGGACGTCAGGAGGGTTACGAGCAAGGCGAAGGAAAGGTCGATGATAATGCAAATGCCGGGTGCATTCGGGGAGACGCTATTAACGCTATAAACGCAAACGCTATGAACTTCGTTCGAAGAGCCAATAGCGCAACAGCGATAGCAAGCTGCCCGAACGCAGCTTAAGCGCCAATAGTATTTCGTGCCTCACCTCGAAAATAATAGCGAAAATAGCGCGAGTGATGACGTCACGCTGCCTTTACAGTGACGTCATCATCGTATATCACAGCGCCACAAAGCGTCTCCTCGAACAGTTTTGGACGATAATTGTGCTAATAGCGTGCTCCCCGAATGCACCCGCCGAGGGAGACGGCCAGCCACAGCAGCAATAGCGTCGTTATAGGTTACGTCGTTATTATGACGGTTATTATGACGATTATTAGACGGCGTTCCGGGCCCAATTCAACGTAGCAAGGAGATAATGCTAGCGAAGGTGGTGAGCAAGTGAATAAACGACGTAGGCACACAGATTATATTTTTCAAAATTATTAACTCAGCGGCTATACACGTGACACAACACACGACCGTGCATTAAACCACTGAACATATAATAATATAACGGCGGCTACGGTCGTGGACTGTGGTACGACCGTGATGGCGGCTGTATACTAGATAGTAGCGACACGTGGTGGAGATATCATAAATTAAAAAACCTGCTTCAATAAGTGTGCTACCCCCACCACTAAAATTCGGCCCGAGTTGCCAGACCTGTGTATACGACCGTGGTACCGACTTTCCGAAAGATGCACGCACGTTTTTGAAAACTCCACAATATACAAATGTATCAAGTATGGGGAATGTTGGCCAGTACTGTCATTTGGGATTGAGAAATGCAGTTGAGCGAATTTTAACGAAACAATGTGATGGAAGATGCGAAAAAAATTAAATTCGGTTATTAGTATGTACTGACGAAGCACCGATTGGTCATTCGTCTACAAAAAATTTGTGGCCAATCATGTGTTGTGACACAATTTTAAGAATCGTAGAGGTCATTGGAATTTATTATGGCGATGGAAAGCCAGACGATTCTAATGAATTTCTTGAACAGTTCGTGAATGAAGCAGTAAATTTAATTAATAATGGCATTTTGTATAATAAAAAACATTATAAAGTACGAATTCATGGAATAATTTGCGACGCACCGGCAAAATTGTATGTATTGAAAGTAAAAAATCATACTGGGTATGACAGTTGTACAAAATGTTTAATTCACGGTGATTATATCGATGACAAAATTTGTTTCTCTGCTGAAATTGATGCGTTAGTTCTTAGAAATGATATTGATTTCAATAGGTTTGCTTATCAATATGAATATCAAAAAGGTCAAACCATTTTAAGACAAATTCCTCATTTAGGCTTAGTGTCAAGAGTTCCGTTGGACTATATGCATTTAGTCTGCTTGGGTGTAATGCGCAAATTGTTAATGTTATGGTTAAGAGGACCATTGCAAACTAGATTGTCTTCTAGAACAGTTAAAATAATTTCTGATCATTTAGAAGCTTTTCGTAAAAACGTACCTACAGATTTTGCAAGGAAACCACGATCCTTAAATTGCATAAAATATTGGAAAGCTACGGAACTTCGACAGTTCTTATTATACATATTAGTCCTGTTATCTTGAAAAACATCTTGAGAAAAGATGTATATCTTAACTTTCTCACGCTTCATGTTGCCATAACTATTTTAACAAATCCAAATGTATTACGAACACCTCACTATATTCTTTATGCCAATGAACTGTTAAAACATTTTGTCACGTCATATGAAAAGATATACGGCAAAAAATATATTTCATTTAATGTACATAATTTGCTACATTTAGCCGATGATGTTAAGCAGTTTGGTTTGTTAGATACATTCAGTGCGTTTGCATTTGAAAGTTATATTTTCTCTTTAAAAAATTTGATCAGAAAAGGAGAAAAACCACTTCAACAAATTTATAGAAGATTAGAAGAGTACAATTATTTAACTTCTAACGTGTTAAAAAATGAGTATCACATGCAGTTTACAAGAAAACATCGAGACGGGCCTCTTACTAACGAGCATGAGTATAAAAATCAATATAAAGTTTTGCGAAATCGTAGTTTTTATATGAACTGCGATAGTCAGAGTAATGATTGCGTGATTCTTAAAGACGGTTCGATTATCGCTGTTCATAATTTTGCTACGACTGAAATCGTATATATATAATCGTATATATAACTGAATCGTATATAATTGGACAACAATTAGACGTAAATGGAAGTTTGTATGAACTGCCTTGTACATCCGAAATAATAGGCATTAAATTAGTTACTACAAATAGTCGTATAAGATCATGGTTATGCGAAGAAATTAATGGAAAAGTATATAAAATAAGACAAAGTAAGACATGATGGTAAAACAATAATTTTCCCAATACTGCATACAATTAATTAATTAAAAAATTATATATAAAGTAATCCGGCTTTTATAGTAATAATATTTAATAAGGTACGTATATGTATATATATTAATAATTATATTAATAAATAATTATATATATAGCTGTAGGAGAAATGGAATAGGAATAAAAATGTAGCAAGTGTACTTGCGGCTACTATAATTTGGATTTCTGTTTTAATTTGATTCTAATCTATTGTTATCCAGTTGACCTTCATTTCATTTTAATTAATATTATCTTTAAATAAAATATGTTTTCTTTATAGTTCAGTTGTAATAATCAATAAGTTTATAGAAAAGGTATAATGAATTTAACTTTTCTTTATTGCAGATAGTGTGTGGACACGTAATATATATATAACAATAATGGGTACACGAAAATCAAATGCGTTTACGATTTTGGAATACGATGATGGCATTAGTGTGGTTCCCTCAAAATGGCTGAGCCCAAATAAATGCCATTGTAAATGGCCTGGAAACTTAAGATATGCACAAATTAACAATTAAAGCTATCTTAAAGCAAAAGGATGCTGATAATAATTGGGATGTAGTCAAAGTTAAAAAAATATTTACAACGACCTGTAAGTTTTATTTGTAAGTTTTATTTATTTATAACAGCTCTGCGAGTTTACATTTTGATATTGTTAGAATTTTTTTAACCTGTTACTTTTACATTTTTTACTTTTATTTGTTAAAAGTTTACAAGTAGAATGTATATTTGTTTATTATTAGCAACATACGACGCTGCTTTAGCAAAAGCAAAAGACGCCGAAATAATTACGGACGTGGATGACGAAGAGAAACTTAAAAAATCTAGGAGTAAACGAAAGAAAATTATATTCACAGATTCCTCAAATACCAGTACGGATACGGATGAAGAAGTATCAAAACAAAAACAAAAACAAAAACGAAAAGAAGTTGTTCTGACAGAGTTTCCAAAGGCACCAAATGCCTCCAATTACCTTCAAATTGATTTAACAACTAAAGACAATTTAACCAGATCAAATTCTGTCAATAGTATTGCACCCTCTGTTTCATTGTATGAGGAGACTAGTAAGTGATCATTCATTTATATGTTATCTTCACAATTATATTTATTTTTATGAAGGTAAAAGTAACAATGCCTGGACACGTACCCAATTCTAGACATTCGGATTATTTTGTCTTTAAATATGAATATATAAACTTGCACTATAGAGTTATATATATATATATATATATATATATATATATATATATATATATTCTTCTTCTTATATATATATATATACATACATATGTATATATATATATATATATATATATATATATATATATATGTATATATTTATTTATTTATATAAAATATAGTCCTATATATACGCGTCTATACGTTTTGACACTTTTAATATATATTCGTATATATTCGTATTTAAAGGCGTTATATATATAACGTATTAACGTGCTTGTTTTCCTTAATCCAATTTAGTTTATATGATTAAAAATAATTCTCTCTTGATTAAATAGTATTTTTGCATTGTACCGCATTATTTTAATTAAATTTATTAAAATAAACTTCCATAATGATATATATTTTTACATAATTACATACTTGTTTTCACGCAAATGTAGGTACAAGTGATAGTAGTGGGCAAAATAAACATTCTCTACCCAATGATGATCAAGGGATGAATGACGTTCTCGGTATAAATAATAATAATGATTTACCGAAAAGTATTCCGGCCTACAAGTTTCTTACTGCTGATGAGAAACTGGAATATTTATGCGGTAAGAATATAATACGTAAAATACATCCCCGTAAAAAAAAAAATTGCTTAATACTAATTGTCATACTGACAAGTAATACCTGTGCTTGTATTTTAGTACGTACTTATAATAATATACTGTTCCACAAATATTGACATTTTTGCTTCCTCATAGAGGTCGAAGCTTTGTTTTCGTGAAAAAAAAATTTTTTTTAGGTATCTTTATAACGTTTTTGTTATCCGTTTATGCTCTAACTTCCGTAATTTTTTAGATTTCGGAATGCATTTTTTTTTTAATCGATAGAGTATCATGTAAGGAAGGTTGGGATTGAATTTGGTGATGATCGGTAAAGCGGTTCATTTTTTAATAAAATTTAGAATTTTTGTAGAAATGTTTGTGGTTGTTCTAACTTTCGCAAATTTTGAGATATCGGTCTATTTCTAATTTTATTATATTCGGTGGCTGTTACATTCGTATATCAGCAGTCAAAAATCAACAGGAAATCATTGGTCGCTCGTTAGAGAGATAAAATTATATTGAATCGTGTACAAAATTATCGTATGTAATAAAATATATTTTTTTTCTTGTTTTAGAATCAAATGCATTAATAATGAGCAAATTGAACAAGATAATATTTGAGAAAAATACCAAGACTAAGTGCAATGATAAATCAGGAACTGATCAAAAATGTTCAACGGAAGAAATTAAACAAGCCAAAGGATCTTTAATATATGATTATTTTCCATTAAAGGATATAAATGCTGTAGAAGAATTTGAAAAACTGTTAAAGAATAAAACGTTTACTGTACCTCAAGTAGTAATTAATTTAAGTTTCGTAAAAAGCAATTTTATTTTTCGATAATCAATGTCATACACAAACAATGTTTTCAGGCACAAACGTTATTACAACTGGTGGCAAAAAATTGGAAGTATTCATAAATTATATAATGCAAGATATTTTTGTGGATGAAGTAGCTGTCAAATATAGTTATAAAGGACAAGGAGAAAGGAAAAAAAAAACATTTAAACATCTTCTACTTAAGAATTGTGTATTCAGTAAGTAATCTCTTAAACTTGGTTTTTTTTTTTCTAAAAATAAATTTCAATTTTATTGATAAAAATTCGTGACTATTTATAGAAGCTGCATTTTTTTTTCGTGGAAGAGGAAATGCCTCGAGCACACCCTGACCCCGGCTGTCAGGGTAGTGTGGGACTTGCACCCACTAAAACCTCTCTCTCTAAACCCAGGACAACGGACTACAGTCACGACACGCGGGACACATGAGGTACTTCATCACATGCCACAACAGTCCCACACGCACGTGGCGACAGTAATATGTAAACCAAAGACTAAGGACCAACGGAAGGTGACACGAGGGAGCGTTTGTCTCGCCGGAAAAAACCGAACCCTAGTCGGGTGGTTTAGACACAATGTGCCAATCCACCCGACCACCTCGGATACCCCCCATGATAATAGTATGCGGGCATCCATATCATCAGGGGGGTTCCTCATTGGCTGCGGATTCGTTCCCGGGGAGAGTCCACCCAGCAAACGAAAAAAGATTGAAAAGAATTAAAACGGGATTGCCAGGAATTCAATTAAGGACTTTCCGAATTCCATTCTGTCCAAAAAAGGGATTGAAATAGTTTCAATATCATGGAATTCCTTATTTTGGAAAGAATTTGTCTTTTTTGAATCCTATCCAATTCCGACACAAAAATATTATACCACTGAATGCCAGGTTAGGGATTGGAAAGTTTCGTGATGAATTCCATTGAATACCATTGATTCCGTTAATGAAATGAATACCATTGAATGCCAAACTAGGAATTAAAAATTTCCGTATTGAATTCCATTGAATTTCGTCTATTCTGACAATAAAATGAATACCATTGAATGCCAGGATAGGGATTGAAAAGTGTCCGTGTTGAACTTTGTGGCGGTACGCGCCACTAATAGTACACGCCCGCGCGGTATCTGCATTATCGGCAGTTCGCGTCGACGCCGCCAGGCGTCGCATCGCCGGGGTATCTTCTCGAGTTCAAAGTTTCGTCTCGACCGCTATGTAAAGGGACCCCCTACGGGGCCTGACAGATCTTACAAATCTCATTTTCGGGCTAATTGCCCGTCGGCAGTAGTGCGTGTAATGCCCTTACTGGCCCTTAGGCATACACAAAAGCTCAACGGCGCTTGGTCGCCCAACGGAGGCGCGAGACGTTTCCTAAACCATCTAATGCCATGCAATTCCATAACCTTTACGGATTCAATAGGATTGAATGGAATTGAAAATTTCTTTTTTGGATTCCATGGGATTGGACCATCTCATTTCGAATCCCATCTAATTTCATTTAATTTCGCCAAAAAAAGGATTCAAAGGTATTAAAAAATTTTAATATCTTTTAATCCTTTTGCGTTTGCTGGGCACGCTCCCCCACTAAGACGTACACAGACCACAGGACGTGTACGAACGAAAACGAACAGGAACCCCCTACCGGGGAGGGATTTTCCACGCGTGAACAAGACACGGACCCGTCCTTAGACGGATCCGTTAACAAAGAGGAAAAAAATATACCCACCACCAATATCCTGGATCTGGGTTTTTGCAAACCCAAATTCACATCTCTGGCCAGATTCGAAAACCTGGCGAAAGAATAAGCTGCGCCCCTTCCCTAGCCCCGCCAGAAGGGGGGGGGGGCCAGGGGAAGGGCGCACAACACGGTGAACAGAGAACCCGCCACCACGCCACCACCCACCCGGGGGCGACCAACCCCGGCCCGCCGCCACAAGGGGCATCCGCTGCCCACTGCCGAGCAGTGGGAACGGAGCAACCTAAACAGCATCGAGCGGCAAGCCGCGGCCGACCAACCGCAGGAGGATCCCGAGACCGACAGCACCGAACCCCCAAAGAAACAGATTTCATTCACATAAACCCAAAAACATCGAGTCCCCCAAGACCCCCCCCCCCGAGGGGGGGGAGGCGGCAGCCGCCGATCGCCGCCTGGCAACCCACCCCCCAGGGATCCGGAAGCGTCGCATCCCGCGACGCACCGAACCCCAGAGGGAGCGAAGCCCGCCGCCGACCGGCGCCCAAAACCACCCCCCCCTCCCGGGGAGCCGAGAGATCCCCTCAGGCACACGCAAGAAACGCATAAAATAAAATATATAAAAATATATAAGGCGCCGGAGGGCCATCCATCGCACGCAAAAACACGCCTAACACGCTCTTCGATAACAATTGCCCGTTTACATCAGGTTCCGATAACAATTTCACAGTCAACTAGCCGCGCTAGCCTTCGTCCGTGTCGTCCTCAGGGGGCTGCCGTCTTCTTCTGTCATCCTCTTTTTTCTTCATGAGAACTTTCTCCGCAAAGTTAGAGAACGCCTTCCACGCTTCTCTGGAGCCACATATCTTAGCCACCACGGCGCTAAGGGAGAGATCTTATCCCAGCGCCGCGGTGAGCTCACCACGTTCCATCCCCCAGAACGCGGGCATACGGTAAGCGTGTGTTCCGCGGTGTCCTGCGGATCCAAACAATAATGGCAAGCAGGGCTATCCTCCTTTTCGATTCTGTGCAGGAATGATCCAAAGCAACCGTGGCCAGTCAGTAGCTGGGTCATCCTAAATGTCAGGAAGTCCGTGCCCCTGTCCAACCACGCGTCGAAGCTCGGCGCGATCGCCTCCCTTGTTCCCTTTCCGGGCAATTGCTGGTCCCGTATGTGCGCTGCCCATTCCCTCCGAGAAGCTACACATCTATTTTCATCGAATGCTACTGATGAAGGCATTAAAAAGCAGATCAGTACTTGGCTGGCAGGTGCGACTTTACGACTGAAGCGGAAAACGTAAGTTATATGAATATTCAGTCATGTTTATGTCAGTTTTATATGATACTGATGATATAAACTACAGTTTTAGATTAGATGTTTGTTTTAAATTGTCTTTCTAATTTTTAGCATGAAAATGGAAGACAAAGAAAACAAAACGGACGAAGACCCAACATCTTGAATGCGCGGTCTCGAGAGTAGTTGAGATCGAGTTACTTCCTTTTTTTTACATATAATATGTAATAATATGCGTTTATCTTTCTAAGGTATATATATATACATATATATATATATATATATATATATATATATATATATATATTCAATAAAAGTTATTCGCCAGTGATGAAATAATTCGGTATAGTTAAACGGCCTGACTGGCAAGTTTTATTAAGCATAACACAACGACGTTTCGACCACTATTTTGGGTCCTTTTCAAGTTATTTTAGCAATGCTGGAATAAAAGAATGAAAGAATATATAAAAAATTAAAAAATTAAAAATTAAACAACATTGCGCGTTGAACAGATTCACGATAATATCGGTAAATAGAACTTACATGGATCATTGTGCGTCAAACAGCAGATATCAACAAACCCCCCAACCAACATTCGGTCGTCAGTAGGCATAGAACAGACTCCGACCATAATTTCAAATGGCAGGATGTTACAATCTTACACAAAGAACAAAATTTAAAAAAACGTGAAATTTCTGAAATGCTATTCATTAAAAAACATAAAGAGGCAATCAACTCACAGAAAGACACTGAAAACCTGCCATTGGTCTATGATCGAATAATATCTTCACTTTAAGTTCTCCTTCTATGTTTACTGTATTTTGCAATAATGTATCATTAGTTGTTCGGCCTTCACATGAGACCGTCGTGTTTTTCCGACCCGCCACGAATTTTATATGTTTGACGCACAATGATCCATGTAAGTTCTATTTACCGATATTATCGTGAATCTGTTTAACGCGCAATGTTGTTTAATTTTTAATTTTTTAATTTTTTATATATTCTTTCATTCTTTTATTCCAGCATTGCTAAAATAACTTGAAAAGGACCCAAAATAGTGGTCGAAACGTCGTTGTGTTATGCTTAATAAAACTTGCCAGTCAGGCCGTTTAACTATACCGAAATATATATATATATATTTTTTTTTTTCTTTTTTACACACGTGATATATAATAATATGAGTTTATCTTTCTAAGGTATATACAGGGTGGGCCACCAAAAACGAAACAAGCGTGTTTTTTGGTATTTAACTTAATTAATTTGAAAAACGCTCAGACATTCTCTTATGGGGTTGAACTTTGGTGATTGAAACTAAAGTTGACATGTCTGAGTGTTTTTCGTATTAATTGAGTTAAATACCAAAACACGTTTGTTTCGTTTTCGGTGGCCCACCCTGTATATATATTTTTTTTACACACACATGTGATATATATATATATACCCTGTATACATATATATATATATATACAGGGTGTCCGAAAAATCGCCTACTCCACTTCGGGAGGTAATTAGGGACCCAAAAACAAGCAAAAAAGTTCATACAAACATAGGTCCGGAAATGAGCCGTTTCCGAGTTATAGCCACTTTTATGTTCAAAAATCGTAATTTAGAATCCGCTTGGCATCCCTCTTTCTTAATTATTTCTTAAATTAAAAATTTTTATTTTTAAATATTTTTAATTTTTTTAACTTTAATTTTTTTATTTTTTTTTTCAATTTTTCAATATTTGTAAATACGATTACATTATTTTTAAAAGAAATCAGTTGTTCTCACGGCTATTCAAAATCAGTTGTTTTCACGGCTATTCAAAATCAGTTGTTTTCACGGCTACTTGAAATCAGTTGTTTTCACGCCTATTCAAAATCAGTAAGTAAATCACGGCTTTTCAATAAGTTTCAAATTATTATTTAACAACACCTTACTTTTAGGTTGTATCTAATCTTTCCGTATTCATCAATGGATCGTTGAAGTTTTAATGAATTAGCTGATATGCATCTTATGTATGGTCTTGCTCAAAGTAATGCTCCCAAGGCAAGAAGATTATACATCCAGTCTTTTCCAAATCGAGATGTACCGGGAATAGCGTCTTTTCGAAATGTAGACGGAAACTTGAGAGAATTTGGTAATTGTAATTAAAAAAAATTGAAAATAAAAATTTACAATTTTTGAACATAAAAGCGGCTATAACTTGGAAACGGCTCATTTCCGGACCTATGTTTGTATGAACTTTTTTGCTTGTTTTTGGGTCCCGAATCACCTCCTGAAGTGGAGTAAGCGATTTTTTGAACATATATATATATACCATATATATATATATATATATATATATATATATATATTGTACTATTTAATATTTATAATTAATAGAAAATTATAAACAATGCGTTATGTATGAGAAATTTAACAGAACTGCTTTTATCAAATAGAGTTAATTTGCGATTAGTTGAAGGGAATAAAAGAATAAACAAATCAGGTAAATTTCAGACACGTGTTACAGGTGTCCATCTGTAATTATCAAAAATATCGATACCTGAAGATATCGGTACATATACAGTTGCGAACAACATACAGTAAGACACGCGAATAAAAATAAATAAAGAATTTTACAGTTAACGACTTATTAACATTAATCATGCTATATTGCGATTATGTTTTATGTTGAAATTGAAAAATATATACAAAGTGTACAACTAAAAGGGTTACAGATTATTATTTTTAAAAAACTAAGCAAAATATTAAATTGTTGTTTTCTTTAGAAATAATAGTCCGTAACACTTTTAGCTTTATACCTCTTGTATATACTGTTTATAAGATTATAAAATATATTGTTTATAAGATTAAGATGCATAACACTATAAAAAGGCGTGATATCCGTACAAAATTACCTTTTTAAAAAAAAGATTAAAAAAGGCGCCAAGTACACGCATAGTAGTGTATATGTATTATGTTGTTACCACGGTCGTGAACGACTGTGGTTGTTACCCTGTATTATGTTGTTATCTCGAAAAAAACAAAGTGGTAGTATTATACCTCCAAATAGCTTTACCCTGTACAACATACTGTTTATAAAATGCGTAATACTACAAAAAGGCGTGATATCCGTACAAAATTACCTTTTTTAAAAAAAGGTAAAAAAAGGCGCCAAGTACACGCATAGTAGTGTATATGTTGTTACCTCGAAAAAAAAGAAAGTGGTAGTATTATACCTCGAAAAAACCTAAGTAACAAGTGGTAGACGTAATCTTTATATCTCGAGAAATCTCTCTCAAAAATCTAAGCAGTAATATCTTTATTTCCGAAAAATTATAACCCAAGTGATACACATCACAAAATTATGTTACCTTATCAAAAAGAAGAGTCGCGCTTGAAGTGATCTATTACAATTACAAAAAAAAATGATATCTCTTTAAATTACTGCGCCAATTACAGAGAGAACATATATATTGCTTCAAGAAATAATTGTTGCACTACTTTGAAAAATCTTTACATTGTGTCAATTAGAAAAGAATGTATGATAACAATTTTATAAGATTAAAAAATTGTATTTAAATTTAACAAGGGAATACAAGATATTTAGATACAAAGTTTACATGTGTATTTTTTAGTGGTCACAAAGAATTACAGAGGTAACAGTACAAAATAAAAATATTTTATTAAAATATTTAATTTAACGAGGGAATACAATTTGTATTTAAATACAAAGTTTATACATGTATTTTTCAATAGAATAAAAGATTTAATCACAAAGAATTACAGAGGTAACAGTACAAAATAAAAATATTTTATTAAAATACATAAATTTTTCTTGCAAAAAAACTTGGCGCTGCTAGACCTCAAAATTTTAAATAAATAAGGACAACACTAAATAAAAATAATTCAGAGAAGAATGCGATGGGAGTAATATTAAATGATTATCAGCGTGGATGTGCGAGTGAGTGATATGGGTGTGCGTGACGACGCGGACGGCGGATAATGCGGCTTATAATTAAGTATAGGATAAGTTTATTTATTTATTTAAAATTTCGAGGTCTAGCAGCGCCAAGTTTTTTTACAAGAAAAATTTATGTATTTTAATAAAATATTTTTATTTTGTACTGTTACCTCTGTAATTCTTTGTGATTAAATCTTTTATTCTATTGAAAAATACATGTATAAACTTTGTATTTAAATACAAATTGTATTGCCTCGTTGGATTAAATATTTTAATAAAATATTTTTATTTTGTACCGTTACCTCTGTAATTCTTTGTGACCACTAAAAAATACACATGTAAACTTTGTATCTAAATATCTTGTATTCCCTTATTTTTAAATAAAATTTTTTAATCTTATAAAATTGTTATCATACATTCTTTTCTAATTGACACAATGTAAAGATTTTTCAAAGTAGTGCAACAATTATTTCTTGATTGCATATACCGAGTGTCTGAGACCACACGCCCACCCCTTTTCTTTCAAAAACTAAGCATTTTAGAGAAAAACGTTTCAGACAAAAATTGTATGGTTTTGAGGGGAGCATAAGATGGTCTCATTGATTTGACCTTGGGTGGCATCGTTAAGGACAGGTCAAGGACACCTTCAGTTTCTTAAATGGAACTCCCTATTTTTTATTGCATATTCTTATAGCTTATGTCGAAAGCTTTCCAAAACACTATAATTAAGTATTTTTTCATTAAGTACTTTTTGAGTTATAAGGCTTGAAAGTTACAGTATTGTGATATAATTTATAATTCAAATTCCTTACTTTTTATTTTTGCAAACAATATGAATCAATTAATGTAAAAAAACAAAATTTTCTTACAGAAAAACTTGTTGTGTAAGAGCGTAATGTGGCACAGTAGATAGCGCACTAATCTACAAAGCTGAAGAACAATTTTAATGCCATTTATAATGAGTGTAATTCTTGTACCGTTGTTAAGAAAAATGTCTAAAATACCTGGAATAAACTATTGCGCGCTGTGTAATTTCTGTAGGCATTCATATTCATGCATTAAGTTTCATTCTTACAGAATGTCTATTCACCAAGTACATATTAAATTACTTTCGACAAAGACTTAAATTTAGCGTATACCATGAAAGAAGAGTACCGATTTTTTATTGCGTGATTCATAGTTATTGAAAAAGCACCCCGAATCGTGAGAGGCAAGGGGACTCACGCAAAACAAACACCTCGAATCGTGAAAAGCTAAGAAAATAATGAATATGCAATAAACAGTTACACAAGTTTTTCTTTAAGAAAATTGTGTTTTCTTTACATTAATTGATTCGTATTGTTTGCAAAAATAAAAAGTAAGGAATTTGAATTATAAATACTTAACAAAATATTATGTCACAATACTGTAACTTTCAAGCCTTATAACTCGAAAAGTACTTAATGAAAAAATACTTAATTATAGTGTTTTGGAAAGCTCTCAACATAAGCTACAAGAAGATGCAAAAAATAGGGGGTTCCATTTAAGAAACTAAAGGTGTCCTTGACCTGTCCTTAACGATGCCACCCAAGGTCAAATCAATGACACCATCTTATGTTTTCCTCAAAACCATACAATTTTTGTCTGGAACGTTTTTCTCTAAAATGCTTAGTTTTTGAAAGAAAAAGGGGTAGGCAGGTGGTCTCAGACACCCGGTATAAGCGCAGTCATGTAGCTGTATTTGTACTTCGTTATAACGTATTCTACTTCGATGTCAGCAAATTTACAGCAAATATGTGACAACACATGCAATGCATTAGTTTGTTCAATATGCTATATCACGCTTGGGTATCTGGATCTACATATTTCTGTAATATTTCACATAAACGTAACAGACATAATATACATCTTTGAATAAGGATCTATTTCAGATTTATTGTTACAGATATACAGCCCAGCAAACGCAAAAGGATTAAAAGATATTAAAATTTTTTAATACCTTTGAATCCCTTTTTTGGCGGAATTAGATGAAATTAGATGGGATTCAAAATGAGATGGTCCAATCCCATGGAATCCAAAAAAGAAATTTTAAATTTCATCCAATCCTATGGAATCCGTAAAGGTTATGGAATTGCATGGCATTAAATGGTTTAGGAAACGTCTCGCGCCTCCGTTGGGCGACCAAGCGCCGTTGTTCGTCGGTGAGCTTTTGTGTATGCCTAAAGGTGAAATTTCATGGGCAGTGAAAAGCAGCAGCAGATCGTACTGATTGGCTACAAAATAGAGAAGTTCTCGAGTTTCTAGAACTCCTCTATTTTATAGCCAATCAGTACGATCTGCTGCTGCTTTTCACTGCCCATGAAATTTCACCTTAAGGGCATTACACGCACTACTGCCGACGGGCAATTAGCCCGAAAATGAAATTCGTAAGATCTGTCAGGCACCGTAGGGGGTCCCTTTACATAGCGGTCGAGACGAAACTTTGAACTCGAGAAGATGCCCCGGCGATGCGACGCCTAGCGGCGTCGACGCGAATTGCCGGTAATGCAGATACCGCGCGGGCGTGTACTATTGTTGGCGCGTACCGCCACAGAGTTCAACACGGACACTTTTCAATCCCTATCCTGGCATTCAATGGTATTCATTTTATTGTCAGAATAGACGGAATTCAATGGAATTCAATACGGAAATTTTTAATTCCTAGTTTGGCATTCAATGGTATTCATTTCGTTAACGGAATCAATGGTATTCAATGGAATTCATCACGAAACTTTCCAATCCCTAACCTGGCATTCAGTGGTATTCATTTCGTTAACGGAATCAATGGTATTTAATGGAATTCATCACGAAACTTTCCAATCCCTAACCTGGCATTCAGTGGTATAATATTTTTGTGTCGGAATTGGATGGGATTCAAAAAAGACAAATTCTTTCCAAAATAAGAAATTCCATGATATTGAAACTATTTCAATCCCTTTTTTGGACGGAATGGAATTCGGAAAGTCCTTAATTGAATTCCTGGCAATCCCGTTTTAATTCTTTTCAATCTTTTTTCGTTTGCTGGGAGAGTGATTCGAAACAATTTCCTGTTTTTAATAATTAATCCATATTCTTGAACAAATTGTTAACTATTTTTCTTCTTGCAAAATATTATCTGATTTTTAGTTGCTAAGTTATTAAGCTAATAGTTTGTCTATTACGGGCCGGTCAGAAGGTAGGCAGGAGCGGCACAATTAACCGTCAGATGCTGACGCAGAAGTTGAACATTTGACGGTGAATTGTGCCGCTCCTGTCTATCTCCTGTACCCGGCCCGTAATAGACAAACTATTAGCTTAATGACTCAGCAACTAAGAATCAGATAACATTTTGCAAGAGGAAAAATAGTCTTACAATGTGTTCAAGAATATGATTTATGAAGGACAGGAAATTGTTCCGGATCACCCTGTATGTGAAAAAAAAGTATCTAAAATATTTCCCATATATTTCTGAAACATTTCAGAGATATTTTCGAAGCATTTCAGAGATATTTTTGAAGTATTTCAGAGACATTTCTGAAGCATTTCAGAGATATTTCTGAAACATTTCAGAAATATTTCTGAAGCGTTTCAGAATTATTTCAGAAATATTTCTGATTTCAGAAACATTTCTGAAATCTCAGCTTGG
The DNA here is from genome assembly GCF_030848805.1 of Temnothorax longispinosus. Lineage (NCBI taxonomy): Eukaryota > Metazoa > Arthropoda > Insecta > Hymenoptera > Formicidae > Temnothorax > Temnothorax longispinosus. The sequence goes on along the minus strand of NC_092367.1, from coordinate 9,734,747 downwards.
CGGACATTTTACCTTTCTGAAACATATCTGAAACATGTCTGAAATGTTTTTTTAAAAGGTTTCATATTTCGTTGACAGCTTTTTGAAAGCTTTCTGAAATATTTCGGTGCTGTGGTTAAAATAGGAAGACCCTTGAATAGGAATACGAAGATACCACTTGGGTTTTATTTCTTTAAAGTAGTTGCATAACAATTATCTTTCAAAGCAATATACGTATTCTCTTTACAATTGGCGCAATTTAATTTAAAGATTATTTCACATCTTTTTTGAAATACATGTCACTTATTGAGTTAAATTAGGTAATATAATTTTGTGAAGAAGAAATTAAAGAGTTCACATCTTTTTTTTTAAATACATGTCACTTGAGTTAAGTTAGATAATATAATTTTGTGAAAAAGATATAAAGCTACCACTTAGGTTAGATTTTTGAATTTACAAAATACATTGCGTGTACTTGGCACTTTTTTTTACCTTTTTTGAAAAAGGTAATTTTGTACTGATGAATCTTTTACGCGACGCGACGAGTTGCGAGTACCCGAGATTTTGAAATCTCGACAACCAATGATGTAAGTTTACCTTGAAGAAAGACAAAATAATATATGTATTTCCATGATGAAATTGTAATTTACAGGATATATTATTTTATATAATTTGACTACGATAAATGTAAAGCTTAACTTTTAAAAATAGAATACTTTATACTTACGCGCTATCCCTTTCCTATAATATTTTTACAATAGAATTACAATACAATCTGAAATACAATTGGTGAAAATCTATGCAATTGTTCGGTAATCCATACAGGTAATTATACAGTTTAGGGGCCTCACCTCAAATCTCAATGAAATTATGCTCAATCGACGCGTTTTTGTACGAAACGAAAGAATCTGGCAGAAAAAAGTGTCGCTCTGCCCCGCGACGCGAGATATTAAACGTTAAAGTTGATAGGAATCAGGTTATGATGGATGGATGAAGGAAATAGACCAATCAATTTTCTTTACGCATTATGCGTTGTGTAGAAGTGTGTGCTTCCCGCTTAAAGCCTTGTGTACACGATAATAGAAATCGGTCCGAGTTTCGGTTTAAGCCAATCAACTTGTAGCTCTTACAGAAAAGCAGCAGTTTCATTGGCTTAAACCGAAACTCGGACCGATTTCTAGTATCGTGTACACAAGGCTAAAGAAAATAGACCAATCACACTCGATTATTCTTCGAGCTCAAGGAGAATAATCGACTGTGATTGGTCTATTTTCTTACGGCCTTACGATTATGATTAAAACTTTGTTACGTGCAATGGCCTTTAAATCGTCTATTATGGACCGATATCACAGTCTCCGATTAAGGTTGTATGACCCGTAAGATCTCTGCCAAAAGTTTAAGAAACGTAACATAAAGCTAATTAACATATTTAAGAAGATATTCTTTACTGGAAAGTAATATTTATATTAATATTTTATTAAAATAACGGTTGCCTGTGTTTTTAAGAGCTATAGAGACATTTTTATGCATATTTTCTCGTATGCAAACTTTCACTTTTAATGATTTTTAGAAAGACTGTACCTGACTTGCAACTGACACAAACGAAAATCTGAAGGTGTGAAAATCTTTAAAAAGTAACAAAACATAGTAATTACTATTTAAAAATACTAATGAAATTATATTACGTTATTTATTTACGTCATTTATTAATAAATTAAATACAATAGCTCTCATAAAAAAGTATTTTGATCGCGACAACGTCGCATTTTCTGTAAGTTGGTAGCATTGATCTCACTCGACATCAGCTGCGTGAACGCGAAGTGTGTGCTCTGAGCACGTGTAATATACAGACGCAACGTTTGAGGTTAGTTTTCGCTTGCGCTACGAAAATGCCAAAAGTAAAACGTTACATGTGCCATGGAATTGTTACAATCATCTGGTGTGGTTTCGACTCGTGTCTTCAAATTACGTTTCCCAGTAATTGTCTGTGCTAACCGTTGATTGTACACTTTTTCAGTGACAACTTTTCCTTTCCACATGTAACGTTTTACTTTCGGCATTTTCGTAGCGCAAGCGAAAACTAACGTCAAACGATGCGTCTGTATATTACACGTGCTCAGAGCACACTTTTGATACACAGGAGGCTCTATTGGAAAAAGTAACGGACCTCTGTAGTATTTGTTATCCTTTACGGAGAGTGACGGAGAGAGAGGTTCTAATGTGACGTCATAGTGCGCTGTTGCCGGATCTCTGTACTTACGAGTTCAGTGAGACCAAGCGAGACTGTTCTCTGTTTGGTTTTTATTCAATATTTCAGAAAATATCCTCGAAGTCATAATTTTTTTGGTTCTAATTTGTTTGTAAGATGTTTATTAATATTTCTGCAAAGTTTTAAAAGGATGCCATATTTTCTTCGATATTAATTTCTCAAATGAAGTTAAAAAAACAGTGAAACTTGATGAATTCCCATAAGAGCCCATGTTAAATTCAAATTGTTATAACTTTTGAACGGGCCTCGCAAACTTGTTCAAACTTGGCACAATGCTTTATTATTATAATACTCATCACCTGACAAAGTTTGAAGAATTTGGCATTTTTTCTTCTAAGGGGTCATACAACCTTAACGTGATCCTCCGATTAAACTCACTCTTCATCTCTTTCTAGGGGGATAGTTAGAAAGAGATGCAGAATGAGTTTAATCGGAGGATCACGTTAATCGGAGACTACCGGCCCTTTTGATTACGACTTGACGAAGATTGTCTTATTTAACAACATATATGTCAAATAAGATAATCTTAAACGACTATGAATTTTATAACTAATAAGATAATCTTCAGTCCTTACTTACAACGAATGAGATAAGTTTATGAATCATAATAAGATCATGCTTTGGAAGAAGATCGTCTTCGACAAACTACGCTTTGAGATTTTTCTTAAGTATTAAAAGACTTGTTTTATGGCAGGTATTCATAGTTATTTAAGGCCAATATTCATAGTCTTCAAGATCGTCTTAAGTAATGTCTTAAGACGCTAATACGGCTCTGTAATTGGTTCATGACATCTTAAGATTAAACTTAAGACGGTCTTAAATAACTATGAATACCGGCTTAAGATCGTCTTAAGTTTAATCTTAAGATGTCATGAACCAATCACAGAACCGTATTAGCGTCTTAAGACATTACTTAAGACGATCTTGAAGACTATGAATACCGGCCATTTAAGTAATGT